>NW_020954552.1:21609404-21685174 GCF_900497805.2 Vombatus ursinus | reverse complement strand
GTTCCCCATGCCTAGAATGTGTCCCTTCCTCATTTTTGACTCTTAAAATCCTTAATTCCCTTCAAAAATCAATTCAAATGACACTTTTTACATGAGACCTTTCCTGATGCCCTGAGATGTCCCAAATACTTTTGTATGTGTGCATGTGTGTATGTATACACATACATGTGTATATGTGTTATGTACTTGCTTAATTTATGCTTGTGCTTACAACTGTTGCCCCTTATAAAATGTAAGCTCCTAAAGGACGGAATCGGGTTCATTTTTGTCTTCATATTCCTAGTAGCATAAAGTAGACATTTAATTAATTCTTTTTGCTTGATTTCCTGATTAGGTCAATCTAAAGTCCTGGGGGACCAATTGAGAGATTTGAAGATCAGTTGAAAAGCAGACAAGGGGACCAGTTCCCATGAGCTTTCAGTCAGGGTAGGAATATAAGGCTTAAAAGACAGCATTTGGGGAGAAATTGTAATGTGAAAGAAAAGGTGAGTGTCAACATATCTTCTTCCAGGGTATGTAGTAGAATTATCAGGGAGGGTCAGCAGTGTAAAGCTAACACCTACTCTTCTGTCAACTGGACCAAACCAGCCTCTAACCTGCGGATGGCTGGAGCTGAACAAAGCAGGCTAGAGACAAGAGAGTCAGGAAACAAACAGAAGTTTAATTTCAAAGTGAGGGAAATGGTTAACAAACAAGGAAGGAACAAGACATATGTGCTGGGGGGGGGGGATCCACCTTAGTGTGGCCAAACCTTGATTTCTATATTTGTGGCTGGACAAAGAGTCAAACAGTGTAGTATAACCACAGTGGTGAGGCACAACAGCCAGAGTGAGGCAAGGCTGTCTAGTGACAAAAAGTCTGTTCATAGCAAGGCTTCATGTCTGGGCCTCTTGGTACTTGCCCGAGCTCAGGGACCAATAGTTCCACCATTTATTTGCAGCAGTGTTCATCCAGAGGGTAAGCGCATCCAGAGAAAGAACTGATAAATAGAAGTATGTATAGAATGATTTTACATATATACATATTTGTATCTAATGGTAGCCATCTCTATGATGGAGCAGGGAGAGAAAAAAGAGAAAAAGAGAAATTGACATGATAACTTTATTATATATTTAAAAGGAATAGCAAGTTGTACATAAAAGACTTTCAGTTTCATGTGCAGTCATCTTTTTTTTATTATCCTATGTTGTGGAAATGTTTGTTTTATTCCAATAACAAAAAAACAGTAATAGAGTAATTTGGAAGAAGGTTGGGTTTTCGGGAGAGATAGTGATTTCTGTTTTTGGCACAAAGGGACCATCCCTTGACTCACTTCTTAAAGAGGCCTATTCACTGAATGGGTATTGCCTCACTCAAAGTGAGAACCTGAAAAGACTTTAGCTTAAAAGGGCCAAGGTCCTCCACTGCATCTTGGGTCATCTCCTGTTATCCTGATCGATATCTGGTCACTGGACCCAGATGGCTCTGGAGGAGAGAGTGAAGCTAATGACTTTGCACAGCCCTCTCTCACTCAAATCAAAGTCAACTGCAAGTCTTGTCATCATCTCTCTGATGTCATGGTCCTCTTTGAGAATAAAGGACAAACCACAATCCAGTATGCTTTTGGTAATGTGGGACTAAAGCTCAGTAGAGAGACTGGGAATGTATATATAGATCTAAGAGTCATTGACATAAAGCTGATAATTGAACCAATGGGAGCTGATGAATTTGCCAATTGAGAGAGTGCAAAGAGAAAAGAGGGCACAGGATTGAGCTTTGAGGAATACCCCCAGTTTGTGGACATGACACAAATGGAAATCCAACAAAGGAGGCCAGAAGGAGGAGTCAGACAAGATGAGAATGAAGTGCAGGGTCATAAAGATTTCAGAGTTCTTGATTATGGAAGTAGAATACTTGTAGGTTGATGGCAAGATCCAGAATCAAGGGATGTCCATTTCTCTGTGTAGCCAAAGTGGAATGGTGGTGTAGATTATGGGATTTGAGTATTTGGGAATTTGAGGGAACATCAAGATGTGTGTTTAAGTTCCCTGGTATGAAGGCTGGAGTTGAGGTGAAGAAGGGAGACTGTGGGTCAGATGCTAAACATACTGGCTACCAGGATCCGGATTAGGTGATGAATTTAGAAAGAGAGCATATCAAAGCAGGAGAATTTTTTGAGTAATGGCGGTAATAATAAATAGCTAGCATTTATATAGCACCTTAATATTTGCAAAGCCAAATGTGTGTGTGTGTGTTGGGAGAAGGTTGTATATCCATTTGTGCTGCAGAACCCTGTCAGCCAAGTTCTGAGGCACCCTCCCTCCCCTTAAAGCATAGTTCAACCTTCTTTCATGGTGGAAATGGGAGTTAACTTGGTAATTAGTCTTACTGGGTTAACAAATTTTACATCTTTAACATGAGTTAATGTAAAAATTCTTCATTCTACCTGTGCCTGGAAAAGGAAATAGGAAAGTCCGTGAGGTGTGGTGTCAAACTCAAATAGAAACAGATTCCTATGGTTGTATATTGACTTAAAAAACCACATAGTAACATTATCTATGTTGTATTTTATTGTATTTATTTTATTAAACATTCCCCAATTATATTTGACTTTAGCTCCTGTAGCACTCTAGACAGGAGTCCTAGAGTTTAACATCTCTGCCCTATGCAAAAAAAAAAAAAAATCACAGATTTGTTAGCACACAGGCATGCGCACATACACACATAACTGGTACCCAGAATGCTGTATCTATCACCCATTTCCCCCCCCCCCAAATCAGCACTATGACCAGGACTTTATCCCAGGAGCAAAATTTCAAGCCACTCACAGCATTGGTAGTCCTTTAGTATCATAGGGCCATCTTGACTTCATGTACTGCACCTCACTCTGCTGCCCTAATCCCCCAACAAAGTCTTGGACCACAGATTTAAGGTCAGACAGCCAGAGGGGTCCTTACAGATCATCTAGTCCAAGCCCCTCATTTTATGAATGAAGAAACAGAGGAGTAGAAGCTTAGGGACTTGTCCAAGGTCACACAGTCAGTGCCAGAATTGGGGTTCAAATGCAAATCCCATGACTACAATATTCTTTCTACCTCACTTTGTTGGGTTTTCTGCTCATGGGGGCCAACTGCAACTGTCTCAGAAGATTGATTTAAAGGGGCCATTCATACCCCTAGTTCCAGGACATCTTGTCCCTCCTGCCCCAGGCACAAAGAGTTGTCAGTTAATGACTGCTGAAAGTCTTTTCTCTTATTTTCCTCTGTGCCCCAACTGATCATGGCCAATGGTCATGGAGTCATTTTAATTCCAGCTGTGCCTATATGACTGTTTTGTGGCCACACCTTAGCCTTTCTTAAAAATTTATGTATGGAATAATGATTTTAAGCTCATTATGATGGGGGTGGGGGTACTGAGTGTTTGTGCAATTTATAAGCTGTGTTTCAATCAATGTGTATTGACGCATTATTTACTCTATCAATGGTTATGTGAACTGAAGATTAGAGCTGGCATACTTTCTTCCTTTGTTTCTTCCGTGTTCTTTCTCATGAAAAACTGCAGAACAATAAGCTTATTGATTCTACCCAAGTTTTTGGGAAGGATTATGCTTTCCTGCCTAGGGCTCCCTGGAGGCCAGCTTGAAAGATCTGGGCAGCCAAACTTTGGGTGCTCACTTTGCCATGAGTCCAGGAGAATCCTTTGCTTTCTGCTTCTTGCCATTAAGAAGCGATGCCTTTGTTCTCTGATCCAAGAGGATGCATCTCAAAAGCAGTGCAGTTGAAATTAGAAGGCAAAGAGGTAACTGAGGAAAAAGGCATAATTTTTTGTAACAAATTTTGATAAAGATCTCATGTTAAAGATTTATAAGGAACTGATTCAAAATTTTAAGAATTAAGGACCATTCTCTAATAGATAAATGATCAAAAGAGCAAGGAAATTTCAAAATGTTTCAAAAATTTTGAATTCAAAAAAATTCAAAAATATTTCAAAAATTCAAAAATTTCAAAAGATTTTAAAAGAAGAAATCCAAGTTATCAACATATGAAAACATACTTCAGATCTCTAGTAATTAGAGAAATGTAAATTGGAGGAACTCTGAGATTTTACCTCTTATGCTTCAGATTGGCAAAGTTGACAAAAAAGGAAAATGAAAATTGTTGGAGGGGCTATGGGAAACTCCCACACATTCATGCATTGTTGGTAGAGCTGTGAATTTGTCTGAACATTTTAGAACTATGCCCCCAAAGTTACCAAGCTGTGCATACATACACCCAGGACTAATACCACTCATAGACCTTTTGTTCTCTGATCATACCCCAAAGAGTACCCAGAAGAGAATGAAGAAAGAGAAGAGTCCCATACGTACAAAAATATATATAGAATTTTTTTATAGTAGTAACAAAGAACCGGAGATTGGGGAAGGGGTGTTGCTGGAAACTATTAGGGAATGACTAAGGAAATTGTGGTATGTAAGTGTAATGGAATATTATTTCACCAGAAGAAATGATGAAAGGGAAATTCAGAGAAACCCAGGAAGGTCTGTATGAACTGATGTAGAGCAAAGTGAGCAGGGGTAGGAGAATGATGTGTACAGCACCAACATCAAAAAGAAAAACAATTTTGAGATGATCTTGAGAACAGTGACTAACCCAGATTCTAGAGGTCTGATGATAAAGCGTGGTACCCATCTTTTGACAGAGAAATGATGGATTCAAGAGGGAGAATGTGGCATTGGATCCACTCCATGGGGGAATTTGTTTTGTTTGTCTGTGCGTGTTGGTTACAAGAGTTTTGCTTTTCTTTCTTCCTACCCCCACTCCTCATTGATGGATGTGAGGGTACGGGTGGTAGGGAGAGAAAGAAGAAAGCAAGAGGGATAGGATAGGATAGTAAAGAAAGAAAAAAGGATCATTGAGCATGTTCCTAAAATGGAGAGAACAGAATAGAAGGAAGACCAGAAAGAAATCCAGTCAATCAGGACAACTTTGAAAACTATAGTTTGATCTCATTATATACCTAAAAAGAAAATCCAGCTGTACATAATAGAGACCTTTTTATGTACAATCCTCTTTTGCTCTTCTATTAATTATATGCAAATACACATTCTATTGAGCAGCTAGGTGGTGCAATGGGTAGAGCACCTGGCCTGGAGTCAGGAAGACTCATCTTTCTGAGTTCAGATCTGGCCTCAGACAGTTCCTAGCTGTGTGACCCTGGGAAAGTCACTTCACCCTGTCTGCCTCAGTTTTCTCATCTATAAAATGAGCTGGAGAAGGAAATAGCAAGCCACTCCAATGTCTCTGCCAAGAAAATCCCAAATGGGATTATGAAGAGTCGGACATAACTGAAATGACTCCACAACAGCAACCATTCTATTTGGTGTTTGTTAAATTTAGAACAAGAATAAAGTTTAATATTTTTAATAGAGGACACATACTATAGGAAAATACCACAAAGCCATCTCTGACATTGACTGTTTATCCTGTGTGAGCACCTATTTCTTTACCCATCCTCCCCCTCTCAGAAGGTTGCTTGGACAAATAGGTTTTGTAAACTGTTGATGGATATAGCTATGCAAATCATCATCATCTATGATATAACCTTTTTTTAACTTGAATCTGAGATTTCATTGGTATAAGGAACTCCCAGGTAAGGAAACTCCCTTTACCAATGTAGATCATCACCTTTTCTGCAACTTGTAGTTTGAGAGAATTGTCTATAGCATTGAGAAGTAGGTGACTTGCCCAGAGTCACACAGCTAGTATGAGTCAGAGGGAAAACTTGAACTCTGAACTCAGGCCTTCCTGATTCTGAGGCCAACCTCTTGTTTGTTAACTGTGCTGCTTCTCAAGTAGATGACTTATTGTAATTTGTTTTGTCATAATTATTTCTCCACTAGCGTCCTTCTCTGATGCTTGAAGGCAACCCTGGGTTTTCCAAGGTTCTCCCAGTGGAACACAAGCTCTGTCAGGTCTGTCTGAGCTGAAAAGGCTTCAGGGGAAAGCTCAGCAATTAGCTGGAGGCCAAGGACCAGCCTAATTGTGCTCTAAGAGGTGCATCCCCAGAAGGCTGCTAAGTGATGCTTTTTTTTTCCCTTCTTCCTTTTTTTTTTTTAAACCGCAGCAGCTTGTGAAACCTTCTACTAATATGTGGAGGGATTTTGATTTCCTTTGGTAGAAGGAATTTTCACACTGGTCTTCTGAAGTATAATGATCCTCCACGCTCTGCCCTCTCTGAAGCTTGCTCTGTTCTCCCCAGATGGTAATGATTTTTAACTCTCAGATCTCATGTACTGCTTGGTACCTCTTTTACACTCTTATTATGTCTTACTTTGTATCACAATTATCTGAGCTCATGCATTATTCTCCTATTAGATTGTGATTTTCCCCCAAGAGTGGGCAGACTACTGGATGTGGAATCAGGAAGACCTAGGTTCAAATCCTGCCGTAGACACTTACTAGCTGTATGATATGGAATGAATTATTTAACATCTCTGGGAGATAGTTTCCTTATCTGGAAAGTGAGAGGGTTAGACTCAATGGCCTGTAAAGACCCTTCCAGCTCTAGACTGATTCTGTGAGCCATGAATACAGTAGTCATTTAATAACTGCTTACTGAAAGATTGACTTATTGTGGTTACTGACTAAGCTAGCCACGAATTTTCAAAGCAGGCTTTCAACCTCCCTTCTCTCCTTTAAAAGAAAAAAGTTACTTGTATTCCTCTGCCCCCACCCCTTTCCCACATTACCTCCCTATCCCCATTCTCCTGCTTATGGTTCTGGCCCCAGAACAGACTTACCACATCCCTAGATCCTTTGCCTGGGAAATGGCAAGAACCAGCAGAGCTGTTCTTATCTGATATAGAGGGCAGAGTCTTCTGCCTCAGCTGTCATTTCAGGGACATTATGTCTGATGTTACTGAAGCCAAGTTTAGGAGATTTCAGTAGAGGGCTGAGACTGTGGGAAAATTTGTTAAAAGTTCCTTGAACCTTATAGAAATCCCCTTGAGCTGCCCTGATCCCTAGGAGGAGGGCATTGCTCAGTTTATTCTATCAGGGCAGTTCCATAAGGGAGGCACCTTTTTGAAGCTTCTGTCCCTCAGGGCCTTCCAAGGCTACATATTCCCCCTACTACATAAACCTGGCCTTCTGGGACTGTCAGCAATGCTCATGATGAGGGGACAGTCACCCAAGTGCTATTTAGCGTAGCCAATGGTACCAGGGCTGGATTAGGCCCTATTGTTCTAAGCTTGGGAGATGGAACGGAAGAGAGGAAATAAATCCTTTAGGATGTGAGGTTGCTCTGAGTCTACAAGGGCGTGGGCCTGCAGTGCCTGGCAAGGGCTCAGACAAAGTCCCTGAGAGCCAACAGTCCTGAATGATGGTATTGTTGGTTTTGAATACCTTTGAGGAGCTGTCTGAAACAAAAGAACAGATAAAGTTGAAATGTTAAATGTTTCCAACAAAAGCTATTAGAGGAGAATTTCCTGACTCAGCACTTGTTGACATTTTTTGAGGCTTTTCACAGACAGCATAAAGTTGTTGGCTTTATTTATTTATTTATTTATTTATTTATTTATTTTTAGCCTGTTGGTTTTCATTGAGGAGAGAGTTGAACAATCCAGGAGTGCTTCCATTGCCAGGAACTAGCCAGGGATCAGACAATGACCACTCACCCTTTGGGGCAGAGAATTCCTGAACATTGCCCTCACCTCTCTGAACTCTCCCAAAGTTACCAAGGCTCAGCTGCTTCCAAAGCTGCTCCTGGTCTCTTGACTTCTCTCCATTTTCTCTTCCCCTAGACTAGAGGTTCTTAACTTTTTGTGTGTCATGGACCCCTTGGGCCTTATGATGAAGACAATGGACCCCTTCTCAGAATAGTGTTTTTAAAAGCATACGATACAATAAAACACATAAAATTGCAAAGAAAGGCAATTGGGTTATCAAGATTTTATAGACCCTAGGTTAAGACTCCCTGCCCTAAGCTTTATTGGGTTCGTGGACCCAGGGATGTGATTTTCTCTAATCAGAAAAGTCCTTTTCTCTCTTCTTTTGCTTTGTGAGATATTAATTTACTTATTCACTTATTAGTTTCTAGAAATGGATAATCAAATGCCTTCTAGCAGCGCAACATCCTCTCCTCTGTGCTGAGAGAGAAGAAATGAACATTAAGAGTAATTTCCTCCCTCCAAGAGCTTATAAGCAACAGCAGCAATAACAACAATGCCACATTTAGATAACACTGTAAGGTTTACAGAGCATTTTCTTCACAACAGCCTAATTAGGGAGACAAGATATACACCTGTGAAATAGTTACAGAACATTATAAGAGAAGTGTTTGATTCCTGAGGGGCCAGGAAGGAAAGGATGGACTGTGGACTGGAGTTGGGCATTGATGGATGGGTAGGTTTTGACTGGATAGAGAAGGACATTATGGGTAAGGAGAACAGCATGAGTAAAGGTCAGGGACTGGACCAGAACTGGCATTTTCAGGGAACACGAAGCATAACTGCTTGTCCAGTATAAAAAGTTGGCAGCATGGGACCAGATTATAGAAAGCTTTGAATGACAGGTTGTGGAGTTCAGTTTGGATTTTACCCTGTAGACACTAGGGAATGAATGGGAATTTTAAACAGGAGGATACCATGATGCAGTTGGCATTTCAGGAAATTAATCTCATAACGATATATAGGATAGATTGATTTGTGGAGCGGAAGGAGCCTGGAGACAGAGAGATGAGGTGTTAGCAGAGATGGGATTGTTAACAGTAGTTGTGAGACATAATCAGTTCATGAATCAGCATGTATTGAGAGTAAGTGTGTGCATGGGGAGTGGGGAGAGCAGGCCAGATTAGGGCTGGAAGGAGTAAGAAGATAGTTGGGAACAAGTACTCCACATTTCAGCCTCCAGATCGAATAAGGTTGTTGTAGTTGTATGACACGTGTTCAGAAGCCTGTTAGATGAACAAACGTTCATTTACCAATATGTACAAATATAAATGGCTTTTGTTTTTTTCATAGCTTCCCAGAATTTCTGCTGATTTCTACCAATGAGAAGAAATGAAGCATCGTTTCCTTCATCTTTATTCTTGTATCAAAGGATGCTTTTTTTCCAAATGCCTAAACTGTGCTTCTTTGTTAAGCTTCTTTGAAACTTGCTGCATAGGCTCTCACTGTTTTGTACAAGCATTGATTTTCAGCACCAGCTTTATTATAGATTATACATTATACATTACTGCTCTGAATATTCCACTACACAGAAGAGACATAAGTGTAAGACAGTGACCTTTATGCAGCACGATGTAATGAGTAGATAGAGAATTGTTCTAGGAGTCAGAAGACCTGGATTTAAGTCCCTTTTCTAATTGTGTGACCCCGGGGCAAGTCACACTCCCCTGAGCCTGTTTCTTCATATCTAAAAAGGTAGAAAATAATGCTTGTACTACCTAACTCACAGAGTTGACTTGAGGAAAATGCTTTGTAGGTTCTAAAGTGGTATGAAAATAAGATTTTATTTTGACGATTTGAAAGGTTTCCTTTTGATGGATTCAGGAAAATCTGTGACCAACACAACTTAAAGGATAGGGATGCTTAATGTATGGTACCTGATCAGGGCTTAACCACAGAGGACCCTATGGAGATATTATCCCCTTTGGAGATAACTGGGATCTAGTTTATATTGTCATATTCTTTGTAAATATTTCTGGCTATCTATAATTACAAGATTTTTGCTTACAGATGTGTACCAATCCACTGACTAATGCTTCCCTTCCCTTCCTTTCCCTTCCCTTTTCTCTCCTCTCCCCTTACCTTTTATCTCCTCTCCCTTTCCCTTTTCTCTCCTCTCCTCTTCTCTCCCAGATGATTGGACATGTGGGTTGAGTTAAAGTGAGCAATCAAGAATGATTCTAAAGCTGCAAATTTGAGCAACTGGAAAGATGGTAGTTTCCTTAACAGTAAATAGGAAGTTTAAAATAGGGGAGGTTTTTGACATGTTGTGTTTGTAACATCTCTGGGAAAGACAGTTTGAAAATCTAATAGGCAGTATATACATATATATGTATATGTATATGTATATATGTATAAATATATACACACACACATACATACATTTATATATAGCATGTATACCACACATGTTTATAATGGTAAATGTATGTAATTACATATGTACATATACATATATGTGTATACACACATATGTAGTATATATTTATAATTGAACACAGGGGAGCTCACGAGATTACCAAGCAAGAAAGTATAGAGAGAAAAGAGAAGAGGATCATGGAACTAATCTTGTTGGAGTGGTGCAAGAATGAAGCTCAATCAAATGAGACAGAGAAGAAATGATTGGGCAAGTAGCAGAATCGAGAAAGAGCAAAGTCATGACAGTCCAGAAAGGAGAGAGTATTCAGAAAGAGGAGGTAATCAATAGTGTCAAATGCTACAAAGAAGTAAACAATGAGGAAGATTTATAAATAATCATTGATATGACAATTAAGACATCATTGATAACTGAAAAAATTTGTAGTTGAGTAATGAGATCAGAAGTCAGATTGCAGAGACATTAGAAGAGAGTGAGAAGAGAGGAAGTAGAGACATTGAGCATTGACAACTTTTTCAGGGAGTTCAAGAAAGAAAGGAGAGATATTGGGCAATTGCTAATAGGAATAGTAGTCAAATAAGGAGTTTTGGGGGTTGGGGTAGTTGTGAATGTGTTTGTAGGCAGCAGAGAAGGAGCCAATAGATGGGGAGAGATTGAAGATGAGAGAGAGAGATGGAAGATGATTGTGGAGGCAATCTATTGGAGAATAGCAGAGGGGAAGGGATCTAGGGGACCTGTAGGAGCATTGGCCTTGGTAAGAAGGGCTACTTCTGCATCAGAAGCTTGAGAATTTAGTGAGGGATGATGTCAAAGGAGTATGAGATGTGGAAAAGAGAAGAGGGATCTCAGAGAGAATGGCCTAAGTTTTTGTCATCATGGCCCTAAATTCATGTAGGTAGGAATTTTTATGCCCTTAGGTGACCAGGATGCTACATCAAGGGAGATGGGGGCCAATCAGGTCTTGGAGACAGCTTTGTTGCCTTTTAGGGAAAACTAAAAAAACAAGAGTTCATGAACATGGAAGTGGAACATCTGTGGACGATGGCAAGATCAAGGTATGACAATCTCTGCTTATCACTGATATAGAGTAGAAGAGTAGGTCATAGGATTGCCATAGATTGAGGAATTGGGAAGTTAGGATATTTGAGATAACAGCAACATGTAGGTTAAAATCCTCTAGTATGAGGACCGGAGTTGTGGTGGAGAGAAAGAAAGCCAGGCACTAAATTCATTGAGAAGGGATGGAGAATGACCTGAGAGTTGATAGATAACAGCCACCAGACTCTGGATTGGGTGATGAGTTTGGATTGAATAAACCTTGAAGGAGGAGAGAATGCTTGGTGAAGGAGGTAGAGGGAGAATCTTGAAGTGGCATCTAGAGATTAGCATGTTGAAGAGCTTTTTGAAGCATCAAGGAGCATTCTGACTCCCCCACTATGACCAGTGACCAGTGAGTCAGGGGTATATAAGAGAAAGAGCAGCCTATTATAGAAAAGTATGGCCAGACAAGGAGTGAGCCAGGTTTCAGTGAATGCCAGAAGACGGAAGGAGAGACAAAGGAAAATTCCTTAAGATGAAAGGAAGTTTGTTAATTATACAAGTATTCCAGAGAGTGCAGTGGGAGGGCCCCGTAGATCCAGATCTGTATTTTGGGAAAGTAGAGTGAAGTGGATACAAATAGGAGCATGTAGGATTGGGGAAAGTGATTTGATCTCAGAGTCAAAGAAAGCAGGAGTATGCTAACTTGCTAACTACTGAGGAAAAAATGTTTCAGAGGGAATAGAAACCAAAGCTAAGTGAACAGATGATAAAGGATCATTAAGGTGGCGTTAGTGAGTTTAGGACGCTAGGTCCCACCCAACCACATTCAAGGATACAGAATAAAATTGAGGGTGTGATTTCTATTTGCTTTCTTTCAAAAAGTCATGGAGAATGGAAGAGATATCCTTTTCACTCTAAGTTTCAGTGTTCTGGTTGATTCTCTAAGACTCAAAATTGCAGAGAAGATGCTAACCTATATCCATAGACAGTTTTCTCATCCAGGATTTCCCTGTGCCAATGAAATCACAGGGCCATTTTCTATCTTTGTTCTTCTTGGAAGGACATTGACAGAATGGTACATGCTAACAGGAGGGACATTAGCCTGGTAAGGTGAAAGGGGAGATTTCACCTGCAGAAGAGGAAACTTGAGTATTTGAAGCTCTGTCATGTGGAAGAAAGATTTGATTTGTATTTGGCCCCAAAAGAGAGCTAGGAACAGTTAGTGAAAGTTACACAGAGAAAAATTTTTGATTCCACAGAAAGAAAAACATTTTAACAATTAAAGCTATCCAAAATGGTAATGGGATGCTTTGGGGAGGGGAGTGGGTTTTCCATTACTGGAGGTATTGGCATTATTTGAAGTGGCTCTGACACCAGCACTCTGTTCAGGTTCAACGTTGGGATAAAATGAGGCATAGAAAGTCATCGTACAGAACTCTGAATGAAGATTGAAGCTTATTTTCTTTCACCTTCTTTTTTTTCTTGCTCCCCCCCAACAACATGACTCATGTGGAAATATGTTTTGCATGACTTCATATATATAATGAGTATTGTATTTCTGGCCTTCTCAATGGGTGAGGGAAGGACTGGAGAAAGAGAGAGAACTGGAAACAGAAAATAAATTTTATTTTAAAAAAGAACAACAAAAAGAAAGTCATTGAACAATTAACAAGAAGAGGTTTATTTTACCCTAACACAGCAAGGCTATGCAACAAGGATAAAGCAGTACTTAGCCTCTCTGGATGAGTCTGCTTCCCACAGCCCCCTATTGGCAGGTAACAGGGACAAGGCCTGGATTCATAAGCATGAGAAAACTGAGCCATTAGATTCTTGAATTAAATATTCTACCTTAGAATTCTGCTATTGATTAGATTTTCTACTGTTAGACATCTCTTCCTGAGCAAGATTTAGAGCTTTGGATAAATACAAAAATGGCCTATTTGGATCCATATATAACTTGTTTATGGGTAATGAGATGCCCAGTCCCCTACAATCAATGAAAATTGTTCTTGGGAAGGATCCATGCTAACCATGTTGATTGGGATGATCTTTCTGAGGGGACAGGAAACAAAAGAAGATCTAACCTGATACAGGCAAGGACCACGTAACTATATTAATTCTGACAGGAGGAGATTAAACTTTTTTTTAAAAGGAAAATTAGCCAGAAATAATTCTTTTTTTTATTATCTGCATTTTCATTTATTCATGGGTTACTTCATGGAATATAAAACTAAAGTTTTCTTCAGCTTCATCTCTCAAATCTTTTTTTTTCTTTTAAATAGACACTCAACTTAAATCTCTGTCATTAATCATTTGGTCCAATGTAGCAACTTGAGGATAAATGACTCACTTCTGCACTCAATTTCTTGGTGTTGGTAGGTAGACATTTGTCCTTAAATTTCATCTCCTGTCTGGCTAATGGAGAAAGCATTTCTGTTAGGGAGTGCCCAATGCAGGCCAGTTTTTCAAGGTAAAATTGCACATGGAAATAGCAATTGACAAAAGACATTTCTCTTAGGAAAACAACAAGGTCATTCTAGCCTTTTGCCCTTTCAAGGAAAATGAATCAAAGCCCATAATATAGCATGATGGCTGTTTGACTGGAGATAAAAAGCAAGAAAGCCAGAAAGACAGGGACAGAGGGAAAATGAAAGAAGAAAAATAGAAAGAGGGAAGGGGAAAGAGAAAGGGAAGGAAGAAAAAAGAAAGAAAAGGAGGAAGAGATAAAAGAAGGAATAAAAAGAAATAAGAGGAAGAGATGCAGAAAAGAAAAAAGAGGTAGAAAGGAATGAAAAAATAAAGAGAGAAAGGGAGGAAGAAAAAGAAAGAAAGAGAAAGAAAGAAGGAAGGGAAGGAGGGAAGAAAGAAAAGAAAAAAGAAAGGAAGGATGAAAGGAAGGGCATAAGTAAGGAAGAAAGTAGGAAGAAGAAAGGAAGGTAGAAAAAAAGGAAAGAAACTAGAGCTAACCCAGGATCCACTTGAATAACGCCATCTTTCAGATATGAAGAGTTAGTTGCTGCTCCTGTTGCTACTGTGTGTTGGCTTGCTTCCTGCTGTCAGGACTAACTTTAGGGGTGAATAGAGGAATAGAGTACCAATGGCTTCTGTTTCTACCTTTTTCTCCCTGTTTATCAATTGAAGTGTGCCCTATACAGGATTTTGGTAGTTACAGTGGGCATACTGCAGGGATTTCTGCTCTTCCATCTGTGCTGCGCATGCCCCATGCTATTAAATTATCCATCAGTGAGATGTGTGTTATGACTTGCTGTTTTAGCAGTGATAGTGGTGATCTATTTATTATTTGGTTGAAAATTATTGTATCCTCTCTCCCCTCCTCTTCACTGCTAATCTTCTGAAAAGAATTGTTTACATTAACTGTCTTTACTCTTATCTACATATACTATGGGATTTTTGGAGTCCAGGAAAAAGAGACATATCCATTGGCCAACAACATATTCAAAAATAGCCCATGGTCTTTATCTTTGAAGATGAGATGACATTTTAGGGATATTGAAGGGTAACTATTTCTAGCTCCAGCAAGAATCTCCTAACCAACATGATCTTGGAGGTTCAACTTGATCCTGACTCTAGAACCAATACGGGAGCTTATGTTGCTTCTAGAATGACCTTGCAGATTTGGGTCCATGGAGGCTGGTGAAGGCTGGAGGGAGGAGATGGTGGTGAGAGGATTGGTTCAGACCAAGAGGCAGTCTGTTAGTAGATATAGCACGGTAGGTGGAGTCAAGAAGATATGGTTTCAAATCCTACCTCAGACACTTACTAGCTAAAGTCTGGATGAGTCACTTAATTTTTCTAGGCCTCAACTTCCTCAGCTGTAAAATGAGAGAGTTGATTTGAGAACCTCCAAGGTCCCTCCTCATTCCACATTTATGCTATTTTGACACTATGTCTGAATGACTGTAAACAGATAAGAAACTAATTGATTCCATACTTTTTAGAGTGTTACTAATCTATTAATTTCTGTGGCTTGTGTTTTCTGCAAGATAGCTATGGTCAAACTAGGCAGAAGTTGCTGTCTCTTATCTGTGGAAGCAATGAGTGTGTTTGGAGTGGCCCATCAGAGAGGACCATTGCCTAAATTATGAACCATAGAACACATTTTGTCTTTTCTGCATTGCTGTGTGGCAAGGCTAAAGCAGAGAATGTGTTAGAGGAGCACTTATAATGATGTCAGAAAGGGTTCCTTTGCTCATTTATCACTGACCAGTTTGGCCTTGTAATGTGTTACCTGCATTCTCCCTTTAATGGGGACAATACATTCTTTCAACAGTGTGTGGCTCTTTGGAAAGCATTTTGCTGAAAGCTAGAGCAGGGGTGCCTGCACCTAGACTGATCTCAGAAGAAGAAGGAGCTGTGGGCAGGTGGAGACCATATGTGTGGCCCAAGTAAGGCTGAAGGTGAGCAAATGTAGCAGCCACTTCTGGTTGCACTTACTAGTTTCTTGGTGGTGATATGTGTCAAATAAATGCTAAACAGAATAGAAAAAAAAGACGCCCCAACTCCAATTTGCATTTCATATGTTATTAACATATGCATCACCCCAAACTGCCCGGCCCTAAGTCTTCACCTGACATATTCTTGACTAAGTCTTGACTCATTCAGTTCAATCCCATTCAGTTCAGTGAGGAAGGGGAGATTGAGGATATTACAAAAGAAATATAGGACTTCTGTATTCAAGGAACTTAGAATCTTGAGGAGAGGAGCAAGGATACATTTTATAACTAACAATCAGAGAACAAGAAAACACAGTCTAAGAGTAGATACTGTTAAGTGCTAAATTCTGTAATGGAGACACTTAATACTGTAGGAAGTCATGCAAGGGCAGATTAATATGTATTAGAGTAATGTGGGTTGAAGTTAAACTTCAGGAAGGGTTCATAGAGAAGGTGGGACTTTAACTAAGCCTTGAAAGATGGGAAGGATTCTAATAGGTAGAGAGGATTGTAGAGAGGAAGGGTAAGGAATTTCTCCATCTGAGACAAGTCCAATCACATAAATCGTAGGCTAGTTGATTAGAAGTAGCTATTAAACCTTCAGGTCTGGCTGGTGGTCCTGTTAACGGTAGTGTCATTGGGAGGGCAGGGCAGGCGGTACCAATGGGATGAGGAACTGAAAACAACATATTCCCTACTACCTACTGCATGGTACTTCTTGCTCTGGGCTCTGGCTGCTACCCCCTCGCTTCCTTGCCTTCTGTCCTTTCTCTGATGCTCTGGGGTTGTGAGGCTGAGGGGTGAAGGTGAGGAATACCTGAAGTGACCTGCAGGTGCCATCAGAGTCTACTGCTAAAGTCTCCTATCTCTTAATGTCAGGGACTTGCTACCTTGTGTACAAATTGTGTCCATATCCCCAGGTGTTGAGATATTGGCATACTGGTCTTGTGAAAAGGTCACTCGACTTAGAACCAGAGAGCGTTGGTTTAAATCTTGCCTCTGCTTCTTAATCCCCTTGAAGTGACCTTAAGAAATTCACTTTATCCTTCAGGGCCTCCTTTTCCTCATGTGAGATATGAAGATTTTAGATTGGATCATGATGTCCATAATCCCTTCCTATGATAAATCCTGTGATTCCCAAGACTGTGATCCCATTCTAGGATGCACATGTATAAGTCTCTGTGATGTAGCCTGAGGCTAGATTTCACACTGAAGGAAGATCTTTGGTCATTAAAGACCTTTGTTATTAAATAAAATCACAAAAATGCTACCACAGACTACATAACGATGGACAAGACAGACTGGTCATGCAGGTGGAGAAACAGCAGAAAGAGTAATAAAAATTCATGAACAGAAACACCAGAGCCTTGTTATATAAAGCTCAACTTACTTCCTTTGATGAATCACCCTTCTCACGATGGATATTCCTTCCAGGAGCTCAGACTTCAACCCATCTGTGCCTTCTCTGGACTTCCTGGCTTACTCATGTCTATTTCTTGCTATAAATTCTCCACCAAAGGTTCATCCCCAAAATGCTCTGGAGCCTTTCTCTAGATTGCTCGTCCCTCACTTTCCTTTTCCAGTCTTAGGTTTCTTTGAGGATATCATTTATACTACTTTTCTTGTATATATACACTGGTAATATATTGAACCCACCATAAATGAATGAATGAATGTATGTTGTTGAGTAGTTTCAGTCATGACTGACCCTTTGTGACCCTATTTGGGGTTTTCTTGGCAAAGATCCTGGAGTAGTTTGTGTAGTTTTTCTTTAAAGCATTTATTAAGTGCTTACTATATTTGAGGCACTAAGTACTGGGGCTTACAAAAAAATTGAGACAGCTCTAGTTTTCAAGGAACTTACATTAAAATAGCAGAAGACAACTCATATAGGCAAATGGCAATTAGGGTTTTCAGAGTCAGAGGTTTCTGATGACAGTCAATTTACATACTGTGCCCAGAAGTTGGGGTATCTATGGTGGCTACAGAAAAATGACAGGCTGGCTTAGACGGACATCTTGATTGGAATGTGAAGGTAAAGCATGGTCTGACCTGGGGGGCCAGCTAGGTATGGTGAGGTGGGGAAGTTTCAACTTACTACACCATAAAATTAGTTGGCTGGGTCCTTTGGAAGGGAGGGGAAGTGGAGGGGGAAGATGGAGGGAGTTCCAGAGATGAGTGAACTTACATCTGCCGGGTCATGGAATCTAGAGGTCCAGGGTGACCTTGCATTCTAACCATTACCCTTAGAGCAACTTATAGTTTTAATACTTTGGAGACTGTGGTATTACAAGACTCAAATATATGACATCATGGGGAGACTTACCTCACCTTTTTGTAAACAATAAGTCATCTTAAGACTCTTCCTAAAGAACCAGAAAGACCTGGTCCAGTGCCAGATTTAAAGTCAGAGGATCTAATTTTGTCAGTCACTACCCATGTGATCTTGGACAAGTCACATAAATTCCCTGGGTTTCCATTTCCTCACCTGTAAAACGAGGGCTTTGATGGGGGGCAGCTAGGTGGTGCAGTGGATAGAGCACCAGCCCTGGATTCAGGAGGACCTGAGTTCAAATCTGGCCTCAGACACATAACACTTACTAGCTGTGTGACCTTGGGCAAGTCACTTAACCCCATTGCCTAGCCAAAAAAAACAAAAACAAAAAAACCTAAAATAAAAAAATAAAACGAGGGCTTTGGACTAGATGACCTCTAACCTCCCTTTAAGCTATAAGTTGATTGTCTTAAGATTTGACCTCGCTGTGACAGTCTTACGTAGAATACCATTGTATGGTCTAATTTCCAAGGATAATGTTACAACAAAGGTCCAGTAAGTGTATATGGGAGATGTGTTTTCCTGAGTCTTCATCTTTTCTGCTTTTTATACCCCAAGAATGGATGTCTCTTAACTCTTCTGCTTTTAGCTTTTTTTTTTTAAAGTATTCTCTCCATTTTAAGTGAGATTCACATTGAACAAGAAACTCAGTAGCCTTTTCAGTTCTGATATGGAGGAGAAAAAGGTTGCCTTTAATAATCATAGCTAGGATTCAACTTTATGACTTAAAAAGTACTTTACTTATGTTATTTCATTTGATCCTAACAACAACCCTGAAAGATAGATGCTATTATTACCTCCATTTTACAAATGAGGAAACTGAGGCTGAGAAATTTTAAAATGACTTGTCCAGGGTCACAAAGCCATTAAGTGTCTGAGATAGAATTTAAGTCTTCCTAACTCCAATTTCAGCACTCTATCCACTATGTCAGGTACTCTTGGATTTAAATTTTGGACAACTTTCCTCTTTGAATTCAGTCTAATCTGATAAATTATTATATTTACAGCCAATACTGAAAGAGTGGCATTATCAAGAATGTCCTTAGATTTTCCTGACTCTGAAAAACAGATGTATTTTTTTTCCAGGTGGGGATACACTTACAAAATTCAGAATGTTTACCTGTGCTTAAGTTCATTTATCCCTGACTCTTAGACAAGCCTGCCGACTCATAAGGTCATCAGAACCGGAAAGACAAGATTTGTCTAGTCTAAAAAACTGCTGCTTTTCATTCAGGGGAACGAGTCACCTGCTGCCAAAACACCTGCTGAAAGGATCTCTTGCCAGGTGTGTGGTTTGTGTCCCCCTTCCTCCCCCCAACCTTTCCTACAGAAGGCTGAGATGACACAGTGGCTGCCCCTTTTACAGGCAAACTGTTTCCTCTTGTTCAGATTGGGTCTCTTTTGTGCCTTGGTGAGGATGAAGGACCATGTTGATCATCAGAGCAACAACAGCTTTTGTGCAGGCAGGCTGTCACCTGCCTACTCATACCTGCTACCGGCAGCCAGCTAGGATGAAGTGATCATAGTCCTGATCTACTGTTTTGGATTGGGGGCTGAGGGGTGACATCAGGGAGCAGTTTGGGTGGGAGAAGTCATACAGAGTCAGTTCCTCACCATTCTCCACACCCCGACCATGTCAATCAAGTTTACTAAGTCAGATGGGGAGAGGCCTTTTACTACCAACATCGTGGTCACAGTGGTGAGCCTCTCTTTTTTGTTTCTTCATAGCTTCAGGAAGTTAATACTGTCTTGCTTCGGGAAAGAGACCCCAGACCAAGAAACCTCCTTATCTAAATCAATCCAAATGAAAAAGCTTTTCTTGTAAGGGTTCTTTACCTGGGGACCCCGAGGAAATCTGTGTATAGATTCCAGAGGGGCATATGAACTTGGATGAAAAAAAATTACACCTGTAGTTTCACTATTATTTCCTTCCATTAGTTAAAAACATGATTCTGAGAAGAGGGCTATAGGCTTCACTAGATTGCCAAAGGGATCCATGACATAAAACTTTAATAACCTCTGATTTACTGAGTGCCTACAAATGTGCCAGATGTGTGGGTGAATGCAGGGATGCAAAGACAAAAACTGAATAGCCCTTATCCTCAAGGAGGAAATTACATTCTACCAAAGGGTGGAGATGGGGAGATAATGTCTACACAGATAATCAAATACAAAATATATACAAAGTAGATTTTAAAAATAATTTTGGGGGTAGAAGCACTAAGAATTGGAAGGATTAGGAAGGGACTCCTGAAAGAGGCAGCCTCTGAGTTCTGCTTTGAAGGAAACCAGGGACTCTATGAAGGAGGGATGAGGAAAGAGGACATTCCAGGAAAGGGGACAACAATTTGTGCAAAGACATGTAGAGGAGAGATGGAATTTCATGAATGGGGGGAATGTCAAGGAGGCCCACCAAGCACCTAGATTTGTGCCTGGAAAGTGACTTTACCATCACCTCAAGGACATCTGGAGATTGTGAGTGTCCACTACTGAAAGATGGAAAGTGATTTTTTCCCAGGGTGAGCTTCTAGCTATAGAGTGCTAGATGCTAAATTTAGAATTCCAACTTAAAGATATAGAACATTCTCTGTTTCAGAGAATTCTGAGCCTTCTTCGGAGACAGAAGGGTTATCGGCAATTCTGTCCATGAAGTATGGTGGATGAGTGCCTAAAGAAATACTTCAATAAATTCTGATGTTGCAAATGAATGGGAGAGAATGAGGAGACATCAGTGTCAATGCTGTTGTTGTTCAGTTGTGTTCAAGTCTTTGTGACCCGATTTGGGGGTTTTTTTAGCAATGATACTGGAGTGGTTTGCCATTTCCTTCTCATTTCACATGTGAGGAAACTGAGACAAACAGGGTTAAGTGACTTGCTCAGGGTCATACAGATAGTAAGTGACTGAGGCCAGATTTGAACTCAGGAAGATGAGTCTTCCTGACTCCAGCCTGGACACTCCGTCCATTGCCCCACATGGCTGACTGTGTAGCTATCTATAAAGCTGACCCCTCTGGTGAATTTACGGCTTGAGAGAGCTCCCAGCAGCCTGAGTAGGGGCAGGCCAATACTTCACTTCCTCTGTGCTTAGTAGTAGTTATGTGGTGGGGAGAAGGGCTCCTTACGGTCAGAGGGGTCTCCCTAGGCTGTCATGGAGAGCTGAGCGTAACTGTTCAGTGGTAGAGGAGAAGCTTCAGGGAGAAAGAAGTATAAAGGGATTTGGGCTGGCCTTTTGCCACTTACTTACCTCTGTGACTTTGGCAAGTCACTTAACTGCTCTTGGACTCACTTTCCCACATCTGTAAAAATCATAGGGTTGGAATAGATGACTTTTAAGATCCCTTTCATTTCTATGGTGCTACCCTTTCTTGGTAGTACTATCTCCCAAAGACATGTAATTCCATTATTCCTAAGTGTCTACAGCCACAGCCTGATCCATTCACACAGTACTTATCTCAGCAATTCCACAAAATAGCCCAGAAATAGCAAGGGTTGCAGTAGTTGGGTACATGCCATGACCATATGCATTCACTCTTCTGTCTCTGTGGAGCCAGACCAACTTCATTTCTCTCTTTTAAGAAAATGTTAACAAGGTTGCTAGACCAGTAGATCAGGGGAATACCAGAGATAAAATACATTTGGATTTCAGCAAGGCTTCTCATGCTATTGATGAGTCTGGAAAAGAGAGTGAGGCTGACGACTTTGGGCAGCTCTGTCTCACATGCAAGTTGAAACATCACCTTGTGATGTCATTGGTCCTCTTTGAAACAAAGGACAAACAACAACAATCAACATGCTATCCTTGTGGATAAGATGAAGAAATGGGACTTGGAGTAGGTGGGTAGTGAGGTGGTATAATAGCTGGTTGATTTTCAACCTGATAGAAAGTCTCCAGCGCAGTGCCATGAACCCATATCCTCAGCTCTGTTCTTTTCAAAATGTTTATCATGATCTAGGCAAAGGCATAGATGACATGCTTGCCAAATAAATCAGTCAACAAGAATGTACTAATTACTCACTACGTGCCTAGCACTGTGCTAGGCACCAGGAAACCAAAGTCAAAAGTGAAAAACAGTTCTTGTCTTCATGGAACTTACATTTTAAAAATATATATATATTATTTATTTATTTAGAACATTAAAAAAAAAACATTTTTAGTTTCAAATTTTCCCTCTCTCCCACCCCTCCTTCCACCACGGAGAAAGCAAGAAATGTGATATCAGTTCTGCATACGAAATTGTGCAAAATATAGTCATGGAACTGGGGGAGGCAACATACACATAAATGGATATATACAAAATACATTCAAATCCCATACAAAGTAACTTGGGTGAGGTGGGGGAAGGGAAAGGTGTCAGCAGTTGGTGGGGACCACAAAAGGTATTATGCAGAAAGTGTTACTTGAGCTGTTTTGGAAGAAACCAGGCAGAACCTTCGACATTTGGGGGTGACTATGGAAAGGCCCAGAAATGGGAACGTCCTGTGAAACAGAAAGTCAGTATGACTTTATTATATAGTCCATGATGGGGGAATAATGCACAATAAGGCTGGAAAGATAAGAGGGAGACAAGGTGTGATGAGTTTTAGATGTCAAAGGGAGAAGTTCACATTTAATCTTAAGTCATAGGAGACCTCTGGAATTTAATGAGTAGTGGGGTGACATGGTCAGGCTTATGCTTTCAAAAATCACCTTGGTAGCTCTGTGGAGGAATGAGGTGGGGAGAGACTTTCGGCGAGAAGACCAATTAGAAAGATATTACAATGGCTGAAATGAGAGGTGATAGGGTCTTGAACTAGGGTGATAACTGTGCAAATGGAAAGGGGAGAACCTATATGGGAGATGTAAAGATAGAAACAATAAGATTTAACAGCTCTGAATAGGCTGGGTGAGAGAGGTGAGAAGTTGAGGATGACACCGAGGTTACAGATCTAGTTGACTATAATGATGGTGATGTCCTCAACAGACAGGGAAGTTCAGAAATGAAGTGGATTTGGGGAGCTGGGGAAGGATAATGAATTCTGTTCTGTACATGTTGAGTCTGAGACAAGGAAACGGAAGGCAGAGCTCATATGGTGGATGATAGAATCAGGCTCCAAAAAGATCTTGAGAGGGTGGAACTGTGGGCTGAATCTAACAAGATATTTAAGAGGAACAAAATAGAATCTCTTATACTTGGGTTCCCCAAGTCCATGACTCAAGGCCAGGATAGGAAAAGTTTGAAAAAAAAACTGAGAGGGTTTTTTTTTCAAGCTTAGTATGAGTCACAATGCAATATGACTACCTAAATTGCTAACTGGGTTCCAGTCTATTCTATTAGGAGTGTGATGTCCAGAACATGAGAGCAAACAGTCCCCTAGTACTACATGAGTCAGGCCACAAACAGAATCTCGTACCTAACCCACACCACCCTTTTGTAGAGGGGTATTGACAAACTGTGAGGAGGAACACTACAATGATGGGTAGGATGGAGTGGATTCAAAATCATTCCATTTTAGCGCAGGTCAAAAGAACTAGGGATGTTCAGTCTGGAGAAGAAATGACTGGGGCTGAGAGTGGGGCGTGGAGGACGTGATAGCTGTGGGATAGCAGCATGGTGCCGTTATAGAGTCAAGAGACATGGGTTTGAATCCTGCCCCTGCTTCTTAATATCTATATGACTTTAGACAAGTCATTTCATATCTAGAGCTGGAGGAGAACATAGGGGCCATGTAATACAACTTCTTCATTTGAGAAATGAGAATACCGAGTCCTGGGGCAAGGTCATACAGGTAGTAACTAACTTCTCTGGGCCTCAGTTTCTTCATCTGTAAAAAGAGGAGGTGGGATTACATGTCCTCTGAGGTCACCTTGAGCTCCATATTGATGATCTTGGGGAACCGTTTCAGAGGCTAGCTTTGTTCTCCAGTTAGAGCCACCTCAGAGTGGAATGGGAAGCCTCAAAGGATAGTGGGCCATCCTCCCCCCTCACCTGAGGTCTTTGAGCAAAACTCGGACATTCATTTGTTTGGCATGTTGAAGAAGGGATTTGGGGGAGGGAATGTCAGTTGGATATGAGGGCTCCTGAGGACTTTTCCAGTCCCTAGATTCTGAGATTCATACTTTTTGCTTGATAGACTCCTTGAGGGATTCTCGGTGTTAAACCCCAAAACTTCTCCATCTCCAGCTTGTCATTGTTACAATCGGGATGGGTGCCATTTGTCTATGTCTGCCTCTTAAGGTGCTATGAATCTGAGTGAGACGCTAGTAAAGCTTCTTTTGAGATCAGAGGAGGAAACTAGGTGGCAATTTCACAGAGCCTCGTTCTTCCTCCTCCCTGTGGGAAAGGGAATGGGTTTGTAACAAGCTGGCACTTGTATAGACAGAATACATTTAAGGAAGGGGAAAGGAGAGGATAGCCAGGAATTAGTTATTTCTCATGCATACCAGCAGGGATTTGAATGGCATAATACCTGGGGGTGAGGTGAAGGCAAGGTCTTGGCTGTGCTCCATGCCTATAGTCATTGTGTGCCATGAGGTACTTTCTTTTGACCAGAGGCCATGTGGATCTAGGAACAAAATTTCTGAAGGGAAACACTTAATTTCTCCTGTCAACTCAAAGGGAGAATACAGAACAGAGGCAGAAAAGGCTTCTCCCATCCTCATTTAATTCCCTGGAAGCAGGACTGGAGAAGGGAAAATGGGGTGCAATATGTAATTTTTTAGTCCCTGAATAAAAGCCAAGATGGTTTCACTTTGCATCATTATTCTCTGATCTACAGCTTTTCTGTTCCCTGTGCTACAAATTGTCGCATGCCCCTTGTAGGGAAAAGATTATTCTGTTTATAAATGAACACTAATCAATAAAACAGGAGCTCAGCCAAAATATGACCATATGGAGAGCTATATTACTATTTCTGTAATGGAGGAGGGAGGAGAGAGACAGAAGATGATTCTCATAAGTCTGGGTTATAAAGAGAGCATTAAAAATACCCATAAGCTCATAGGAGGTGCATATAACATGGATGGTCCCCAGTGAGAAATTCTCTGGAACTTGGCACTATAATGTGATAGATTCCTGTAATTTCACCCAAGATGCAGATGTTGTCAAGGCTGTTGTATAAATTAAAAGAGATGGAAACCCTTTGCTTCCTCGGTGTTGCCTAAGGCAATATGGAATCTGTGGAGTGAATTCTACTAGACCCAGAAGTTGGATGGAAGGTCTGACTTTGTCTCAGGGCAGCATATGTATAGACCAAGGGGAATTCATCAAGGACTAGTGCTGAGTTAATATTAACAAAAAGTGACATTTTCCATAGTCTTTTACAGTGTGCAAAGGGATTTATATACATTTGAGGCATTTGAGCCTCATAACAGATCTTTGAGGTAGGTGCTATTTTTTTTCTGATTTTACACATGAGGAAACTGAGGCTTTGCAAGGTTAATTACTTGCCCATGGACTTCATAAGTAGTAAGAGTCTGAAGTAAGATTTGAACCTAGGTCTTCTTGGTATCAAGTCCAGCACTGCATTCATTACCACACTGACTTTAGCAGGAAGTTCAAGAATTTTTGAACCAAGGAAGTGTGGAGAGGTTTCTGGTTGAACAAAGGGTCTAGACCAGGGGTTCCTAACTTGGGATATGCAAATCCATTAAAAATATTTTGATAACTTTTATTTCAATATATTCGGTTTCCTTTGTCACCTTATTTTATGCATTTAAAAACATTATTCTGAGAAGAGGCCCATAGACTTCTCTAGACTGCTAGAGGGGTCCCTGACACAGAAAAGGTGAAGAAGTCCTTCTGTACACGGTCAGGGCATCCTACTGCATTCGTAGCCACCTGTCCATCCTAAGGCAAAGGCAACTGGCAATGGGAGGCTTCACTCATTGGATCAGTGTTGACCAAACTCTCTAATCCTTGGGCTCTTATAATCATAGCAGTTGGGGAAGGGAAAGGAAGGGAAGGGAGAAAGGAAGGGAGAAGGAAAGACATGGAGGAAGGGAAAGGAAGAGGGAAGGGAAGGAGAGAAACATTTGTTAAATGACTATTGTGTGCCAGGCATTGTGCTAAATGCTTTACAAATATTCTCTCTTTTGATCCTCACAACAATCCTGGGGGGTGGGTACTATTATTACCCCCATTTTATAGTTTAGAAAACCCAAACAGAGGTTAAGTGACTTGCTCAGGGTCACAAACTAGTAAGTGTCTGAGTCTGGATTTGAATTCTGCTTTTCCTGATTCCAGGATCAGTACTCTAATCACTTCACCACTGGCTGCCTCAGTTGGCATTTATCTAATGTTTCATTTGGTTACAAAGTGCTTTGTGTCTATAGGTCATTTGTTCCTCACCTCAGCTTCATGAGCCTAGTGATGTTAGTCTTATTGGCCCCATTCTCCAGAAGAGGAATATTAAGGTGAGAGAGGTTTAAGGACTAGCTCAGGGTCACACAGCATCCATCACGGAACTAGGGCTCAAACCAAGGTCAGTGCTCTCCTGTCTGGAACCACCTGCCTCAGGCTATAGCATGGAGGGATGTGGGCATTCAGCAGCCCACAACAGTCAGCCTGAAGAGCAAGATTCCCAGATTTGAGGGAAGTACGTTCACCTTAAGGAAAATATCAACAGCAGCAGCCATAACAAGTAACATTTCCAGGAACCAGCCAGTTATTTCCATCATTTTCTCTCTCCAGATGGACCAGACTCAGACTCAGACTTCCTTTAGTCTGTCTCATCCGTTCCGCTTTTTAGACAGTCCAAATGTCTAAGCTATAAAATCTCTCCTCTTCGTGTCCCTTGTTGGAAGGTATATCAGAGTTGTGATTTCTTTTTCCCCCCAATAAAGTTCATTGATTCTCCTCCGAATAATCCGGGGCTTTTTCCATTGCCCTTTCGACACCAAATTAAACTTTAATTCAGGCTGAGGAGGAAGCACTGGGCAGGCTGAGCAGCCCCACTGAACCATCAATGAGATCTTCTGGGAGTTAATTACGCTGTAACTCTTTTGCTGTTTGGAGCTCATTAATGCCCCTCCCCCTCTCCTTTTCTCTCCTTTAAACTGTTCAGTTATTTCCAGCTAAAGGCTGTTCCTCGTCTGGAAGAGTCCCCTAGGACCAAACTGCTTACCCAACGGTAAGTGCAGCCCTTTCTGCCTCAGCTATAAAATGCCCTTCCTACAGGAGGTGGTTCTTTTGATGATAGCGGCTTGGATTTGCATAATGTGGATAAGATTCCCCTCTGCCCTGGCCTCCCCAGGCGGGGTGGTAAAATCAACTGATCAGGGAGTCGGGCTAATCTATCTCCCTGGCATGTCATTAGCATAGGTGAACGCAAATCCACATCAAACCTGGTTTCTTTTTTAAAAGGCCATATTTACAGCCCATTAGTACGGAGGGCGAGTGAGAACAGGGAGATCAGTGGCAAGCATGTAATTCATCACAGTAATTAAATGGGCTTAAGTAGTGTACTAATCTTGAAGCAACTGAAAAGCTCCATTTTGACATCCTAACCTACAGAAATAAAAGCTAGGAGAGGAAGCACCCCCACCCACAGCCAGATTGTCAGTCTGTCTCCATCTCACAGGCATTGTTTCTCTAGCTGGTTTCCCTGCATTTATTCTGCCTCTCTTAAAAATTCTTCTTCCTCGATTTAACATTATAAGGGTTACACTTAGGCACGTGATTTCGGAAGTAGAAATTCTTCACGAGGCTTTCTCTCCTTTTCTGCTTTTTGGGAACCTGAGCACCTTCAGCTAGAAAGGCATTATTTATGTCCAGGCTGAGAATCTTCATTTACATTTGGACGTGACCTTGGGGTCTGGCCTCCACTGCCTTCTGCTACCTGCTTCGACTGAAGTTCTGTGGTTCCCAGGCAAAGGGAAAAGCCACCTAGACAGTTAGATTTCTCATTCCCAGCAGGCTTCCTCTTTGCCCACAAAAGGCAGATTGCTGATATGGATGCAAGGGGCTTCCAAAAGCAGATTCAGATTTCTGGGCGTGTGTTGTCTGTACCCTGAAGCATTTCTTAGCCCCTGGTGCCAAAGTAGGGAGGTGCCTGGAATATTAGTAGGGAGGTGCTTCAGACATCCTCAAGAAGCAGCTGCCCATGGGAAGGAGCATGGCAGCTGTTAAATAGCAACAGTACACACCAGTTTAAAGATGGGAAATGGAGAAGACCATATCCAATTGCAACCATGAAGGGGGGGGGGGTGAGGGAAGGGTAGGGAATTGTAGTAAGCAGGATTCAATTACTCTTAATACAACACTCTGCCTCCTAACTTGAAGGAAGTTTATGAATTCCTCCTCATTTGAAAATAAAAGTCTATGGTTATAATGTCTATAAGCCCTGGCTTCCAGGAACAACCCCAAAAATCTCCTCTGCAGGACAGAGGACCTCAAGAGCAAATCCAAACATCGGCTCCTACGCTTCTGAGGTCCTGGATCCAGGTAGACAATACAAAGCGTTTCTTTGGGGTCAGCAGAAACTATCCTGTTGATGACTTGTTTTCTATCAATCTCTATTTTATACTACAACCTTCAGAGCCAGCCACAGACTCAAGCTTTCTGTATACTCTCCCTGACCCTGACCCCATAAAGCTGATATTTTTTTTCATTTTAGAAATAAATTCACCATGCTACATATATGATCTTTGCGCCCTTTAAAAGCAACAGATGGATCATGGGAAAGAGACCTGAGTTTGCTGTAACAGTTCCTATTCATGTGTTTCTTTTCAGGCTACGTATCTACGCCTTTTCTAGTGACACATTTGGAATGAAAGCCTGGAAGCAACATGCTTTTATAGCCATATAATAAGACAAAAAGCAAAGGAAATCGTGGTACTGGAAAGGACCTTAGAGCTTACTTAGTCCAAATCTCTTCATTTATAATTGAGGAAACTGAGGCACAGAGAGGTGAATTGACTTGTCTGAGGTCATCCAACTAGTAAATAGCAGAAGCAGTATTTGAATACAGATCTTCCACCTGTACATCAAGGACTTTACCCATTATGCCATACTGCCTTCAAGTGAGCATGGGTATTTCAGGAGACTCTTCTCTTCAATGCAGTTATGATGGTCTGGCTACAGTGGCATTGTCATTAGAGTTGTCCTGACATTTTCTATAGGGGCATCTCAGCTGTGTAGAATTGGGTAGATGGTGAGATTCAACAGATACTTTGGAAAATAGGCCATTTCAGAGAGAAAGTCAGGGTGTCTATGAAATGGGGTTGCTGGTTTCTTTCCATTCAGTGAGAAGGTTTAATGGCCCAATGTTAGGCAAAAGTTTCTTACTCTGCATGGATCTATGTTCTAACCCATTCTACTGTCCTCTTCAATCTTATAGGTGTTTTTGTCCCATTTATATTCATATTTATATGTTTTAATGGTATCATGCACTCTTACTTTTTTTCTCTCTTTGCCCCCACCCTCTTTACAAAGAAAAGAAGGAGTGATGAAAGAGAAGGCATACAATTAATACTAGTGATCTGTAATTGAAGTTATTTGTTTCTTCCCCATTGTCACTCTTCCTTTCCCCATTGCTGAGATTCAACTCACTGGTTCTTATTCCCACCTACCCACCCCCTTTAATCTTCCCTTTATAACCGATCCAAACTTTACAAAATTTGAATTACTTGTGATTTTCCCCTCTCTGACTCTATCCTCCTTCTCTTTTCCCATGTTTCCCATGTTTCCCATGTTTCCCCAGTGAGTGGTATTACTATATCAAAATATGTATTTGTTCATGAGTGTGTGTTCAACCTTTCTTTGTCCAGTTCCTATAAGAATGAGATTCATATCATGCTCATCTTCCTCACTGTTTACTCCATCTTTGTATGCTCTTATTCCCACCCACCACAGTCAATCCCAGTCTCATCTTCCTCATATCTTCTCTAGTGTATTCCTTTCCCCCGTTTTTCCTTTCTTCTATTAAGACCATCAGACAAGAACAAAATTATGCCCAACTTCTCTGTTTGCCTTATTTAATTCCCTCCATGACTCTTGAAGATTTTGAAGAAACACATTTTTTCTCCCTCTGTTAGAATGTTCGTACTTCATCACTGTTGTATCCTTCCCGTATGCTCAATGTATTTATTTTTCTTGGTTTCTTTTCACTACTGTGTTTTCAATTTAAAGTGTCTACTCAACTCTGGAATTTTTTTTTAAATCAAGAATGCTTGAGAATCCTCTATTTCATTAAAAGTTAATTTTCTCCCTGAAGGATTATACACATTCATACAGGATAAAGTATTTTTAATTGCAAGTGTTTATGTTGTATTTTGTAACATTATATTCCAAAAGTTCCTCCCCTTTTAAATAGTAGTTGTCAAGTCTTATGTGACCCTGACTGGCTCCTTGTTACTTTAATTCTTTCTTTCTGGCTATTTGTAGTATTTTTTTCTTCGACACAGAATTTGGCTATTCCATTCATCAGAATTTTCATTTCATGATTTCTTTCACAGGTGGCTAGTGAATCCTTTAGCTTTTGGTTTGCCCTCTGGGTCTAGTAAATCTGGCACTTTTCATTTATGATTTCTTGAAATATGATATGTAGGTCTTGTTTTTGGTCATAGTTTTCAAGGAGCCGGCCTATTTTTCAATGATCTCTTCTTGATCTGTTTTCCAGGCCAACTGTTTTTGATAGTAGATACTTTACATGTTCTTCTATTTTTATATTTTATTCTAATATATTTATCGTCTCATGGAGTTACTGTGTTTTGTTTCATCTATTTTAATTTTCAGGGGATATGTTGTTTGTGTTTTCTACCTCTTTTCTAAGCCATCTATTTTCCCTCCAAATCTTTCCTCCAGAGCTCTCATTTTACTTCTATGTAGTTGTGTACATAATGGTTCTTCCTTGCAGAGACAGGTTGCTCGGGGAACCAGCAGAGTTTATGAAGGCATTGCTTTCTCTGACGTCAGTTCTGCTCCACCCCCCATGTCCTTCCCCTTCCATTAATAGGGGCCAGTGACTAGTTCAGCAGAGCCATTTAGCCACTTACCATAAATTAACATTTCAAAATGGATATTTAATTCAAAGATATAACAAAAACATACAAATATTTCCCCCAATACTTCAGAGGCATACTTTCCCTTATATAACTTTTGTCTCTGAAGAGAGTAGATTAAAAACTTAGCTCTGTTTCTATATAGCAACCAGTCCATCAGGTTCACAATCAGAAATGGCATGACTGCCAAATGAGTCCTCATATCAGCTCCCCCTGAGCTGGAGTCCTGAAGGTCACTCCTTTGATGATAGAATGCCTGAAAAACTCAGCCTGGAATCCAGCTCCTGGATTCCTATGGCTTGTTCTCCTGATCTTTAAAAATTCATAAGGTCAGAGACCTAGAAAGGAAAAGAACGAATACAGAGTCCAAGGACCAAGGTCAATTTCTTGGTGTTTCATGGCCTCAGAGAGAAGAAGGCCCTAAGAGCTCTTCTCTATATAATATTCAATGCCTTCTTCTATTCTCTCATATGTCCAACCTCACTATCTGATTTAAGTTTCTGGGCTACGGCCCTGCCCTTCTTCCTTTCACTCTTGGATGGGGTGATCGGGCCCTTCTTTGATCTGACTGTGAGTTCCTGGGCGCTGGCTCCTGGCTTCCACTTCCTTTGGTCAGAATTGCTGCAGGCTTTTAGCCTGCTCTCCTGAGCTAGTGTTGGCTTTCTTGTGGGATGCTTCTCCCTGAACTTGTGACTTCTGCCTGTCTTTTGGTGCAGTCCTGGGATAGATGAAGGAAATAATTAATATTTCTCATCAGAATTTTTTGATCTTTTTTCAGTATGTTGCCTTTTAACAATAATTGCTAATGTAATATATAGGACAGCTATGAGTTAAGTTAACTTTTTTCAAAATACTAATGAACTTGGCCTCAAATATAAGGATGATTTGGTGTTCTAGGATTGACTTTAATATAATATTGAGTTATCAATTACAGAGCAGGTACATCTTGAGTATGATTCCTGTGAGGATTTAGGCTATGTCTGCATGGTGATCTGCCAGTTGTAGCCAGAACAAAAAATTCTGCCTATCAGACTAATTTGCTAGGGATCGTCTTACTATCCCCATGAGACACAACATCGATGCTGCCAGTTCCTTGCCCCACAGCTTAGCTGGTCTGTTGGGCCCTGGAGTTTGAGCCAACTCTATTTTTCTGGTTCCTTTTACTTGTAGCACATGGATGCAAATTGAACCACCAACATTACCTCTCCAACCCCCAGCAGATTGTATTGACCATCTGTGTGCATGGGAAGAAAAACAGCTGTGAGAAATCCAATTTTAAATTACTTGACTTTTAAATTACAGAAATTTCAATTGTTGAATGTCAAGATCTTTTTAAAGCAGTTCTAAAACAATGGATTGCACAGTGCTACCAACAGGGTCAATCCTTTTTGTGTTGTGTTAACAATGAAGTACAGTTGGTATCTTCAAAATGTTACCTCCCCCCTCTCCCACTTCCCTTTCAAAAAATTGTCTCAACATTCTGTTCACAAGCAGAAATGGAACAGTGTGTGTCCAGCACACTGGTAATAATTTTCTCTTTGCATTACTATTGCATGGGTTCTCTGTTTTGTGTAGCCTGTGATCTGTGTTAAATGTAGGTCAGGACTCACACTATGGGGCCAAGAAGGAATAATTTTATCAGTTTAAGTAAGATGACCATTGACGAAGACATAAAAAAGATAATTACTGTATTTTCTTCTTAGAAATTTATAGCTTGAGCATTAGCACTGACAGAATCAGGCAGGCCACACTAACAAATCCCTTAGACAAAGGACGCAGTGTGTTTGAAGAATCATAGAGCAATAGTTGGAGAACTGAGAATTCTGTAACTCCATAGGATTTACCTTAAGCAGCCTATGTGCTCATTTGTGGTGTAGTATAAAGACGGCTGGATTTGGGGTCAGAAGAACTAGGTTTGTATCCTGGCCTACTAGATGTATGACTTTAATAGCTCTGTGCCTCAGTTTCTTCATCTGAAAAATGAAGACAATAATACAAGTATATGTATGTCATACAGGATAACAGAATCTAAAAGTTGGAAGGGACTTCTAAAGTCATACAATCTAACCCATACTTGAACAGAAATGCCCTTTATAATATCATTGATAGACTCACTGATTAAGAACTCACTACCTAAAAGGTAGCCCATTATATTTTAGATGTCTCTAGTTGCCAGGAGGGCAAGTAGGTGGCACAGTGGATAGGGTGCTGTATCTGGAGTCAGGAAGAACTGAGTTCAAGTACGGCCTCAGATGCCTATTAACTGTGTGATCCTGGACAAGTCAATTAACCATTTGCCTTAGCTTCCTAATCTGTAAAATGAGCTGGAGAAGGAAATGACAAATCACTCCAGTGTCTTTGCCAAGAAAAGCCCCATAATGGGTCGTAAAGAGTCAGACAGGACTGAAACGACTAAGCAACAATAAAAAGTTGTCCGAAAGTTTTCCCTGAAAATCAATCTAAATTTGCCTCTTTTTGTAAATCCCCCATTCTTCCCCATGTTTCCAGCTGAGCTCTCTGGGTCGTTGTAATGATCACATGACCTTCCAGGATCACGGCTGGAGAGCTGGTAAGGGCTTGAGAAACCACCTAGCCTTATGTTCTTGTTTTATAGCCGAGTAAACTGAGGTACAGGCACAATACATACGAAGTGCTTTGTTAACCATGCGGGCTGATGTAGAACTACATCTGTAATATAAAAATAATCATAATCATACTTGCTTCACAGGATGTGATGAGCATTAATTAAATGAGATCATGAAAGTGAAAGTGAACAAACTCTGGTCAAAGGGATGGCGTTCCTCTTTGCGCTAGAGGTTCTCTGCATAGCAGTTGGCAGATGAAGTGGCCCCAGGACTGGGACCACCAGCAATGTATCCCTGCAATGTGTCCCTGCAAACAGGACCTATCTCCTAGCTCTTTCCCAGGGGACCATTTTTTTTAATGAATATTATGTTAGGCTGAGAAATTGAATAGCATACTGTAACTGGAAATTTCCATGCCAATTCTCAAAATAATCCCTGAAAACACCAAGGATTTGGTGTCATCCCTTGGTGGATTAGAACTTTTGAGCCTGTTCAGTGACCTCATGCCTGCCCATTTGTAGATGGAGACTCTGGATAAAGCCTAACTCCCACAGTCAAATTTTTCCTCGACCTCCATTCTTTTCCTGGGCTGGGTGGATGGAGGAACAATCTACAGTCGTACAGGTTGTGATTTGGCCAGTTTTGATTCTGCAGGGTCTCTGGAAATGGAGAGGCATAGCAGATTTTCACCTGATCACTTATACCCAGTGACAAGAAGTAGGGTGGTCTGTCCTTGTATCCCTGGGTAACTCACTGGTAATCTGCTGTCCTTTTCTTCTCTTCCTTGCCTTCAGGTTTAACATTTCCTCACAGTGTCTAGCATTCGTGTAGTTCTTTAAGATTTGCAAATAGCTTTACATATATTATCTGATCCTCATGACAACCCCGTGAGGTGGGTGCTGTTGTTATCCCCATTTTACAGATGAGAAAATTGAGGCTGAGAGAGGTTAAGTGATTCTTCCCAGGTTCACACAGCTAATACATGTAATGAGACAGGATTCAAACTCAGGTCTTCTTGACTTCAGGTCCAACACTCTGGGTACCACTCTGCCTAGCTACCTATGCACAGACTTGGAGGGGAGTGGATAGAGTGGGGACATCTCAGTAGCTTCCTCTGCCACCTGTGGTTTGAGTCTTGGGTTGAGGAAGCACCATTTCTCTATATCCTCAAATTTTTTGTGTCTGGGTAAAAGATCCTGAACTCCAGAATCAACTGAGCTCTACAAATTTCCCTTTCCTCAAGTGTGTATCCACTTACAAATCTTAATCGAGAGCCCTCCAAAATAAAACAAACAAAAATCACCTTTAAAGTCCATTTTTGCACTTCTCAGAACAAAAGGATTGTGCCTGACGTAGGGCTCACAATCTGTTATTTTCCTGACCATAGGCCTTCCATCTTTTGCTGTATGAGTTTTCTAAGAGAAGACAGCAGTGGACCTGGGGACTTTCATCTGCCTCCAAGCAACTTCCCCATTGAGTGGGGAGTCCATCATTTCCTGCTGAACTACCTGATCTCTAGCTTCAAGTGAGAAGAGGAGCCGGATCTTCCTCTGACTATTCACCTTCCATCTCCTGCTAAGTGTATTCCCTGAGGAAGGTGGCAAGGGGACAGGCTGGCTCACTTTCATCTGTGCCCACTTCCTGCTGCCAGCCTCATCTCCCACCCATGATGTGGAGAACCAGCAGTGCAGAGGATCACCATCCGTTTGACCTCAGGCTTTCCATCTTCTGTCACATCTATCGCTTGAGGAAAAAAGGAAGATGAAAGTTGGTGGGGAATGGGACTTCCTGCTCTATTTCCTGCTTAATCTCTAGCCCTCAGAAAGAAGAGGAGTAAAATGGTGAATCAATTCAATGCTACACTGTCCTCTTTCCTTGAGTCCTCAACCCCCTTATCATTTTGCCAATTACACCTTGCCTTGCCTAAGACTTGGTTCACTCCTGCTATCTATCATGCTTCCTTCCCCCTTCACGTGTGCTGTTGTGAATGAAAGTGTAGAATATCATGCAACCATTCTGATTGGGTCAACTACAAATTTATGTTCTACGACCTTATCTGGGTCCTCCTGGCTGCTAGCCAGTCCTACTATATCTCCCTCATCAAATCACTATCCTACTCTCCACTTGTAAACTTTTTCACCCCTCCTTAAACTTCCCATGTCTTCCCTTTTCCCCACTCTCTCAGCTGAAAGCCTAGCAAGTATTTTATAGAAAAAAAAATTGAAACCATTTGCCATGAGCTCCCTTTTTCCCCCTCTTCCCCTCTTCTGCCGCTGTCTCTTCCTTCACCTATGTCTCATATGATGAAGTTGCCTTACTCCTTACCAAGGCAAATCCCTCTACCCATACAAGCAATCCCATTATATCCCTTCTCTTCCAACAAATCAACCCCCTTCTTTTCATCTCCACTGTATTGCTTATTTTCAACCTCACCCAGTGTACTGACTCCTTACCTACTACCTGCACACATGCCCATGTCTCTCCTATCCTGAAAAAGCCCTCACTTGATTCCACCATTCCCAACTAACCATCATTTTGTATCGATCTCTTCTTCTCTGTAGCTATAGTCCAACTCCAATTGGTGCCTCCACTTTTTCTCCTCTCATTCTCTTCTTAACCCCTTATAGTCTGACTTCTAACCTAATTCCACAAACCTACTCTCTCCAAAGTCACTGATGATCTCTTAGTTACCAAATCCAATGGCCTTTTCTCAATCCTCATTCTCCTTGACTCCTCTGCAGCCTTTAACACTGTTGATCACCCTCTTTTCTTTGAGACTCTTTTCTCTAGGTTTTCAGGACACCTTTCTCTCCTGGTCTCTCTCTCTGACCCTTCCTTCTCAGTCTCCTTTGCTGGCTCCTTATCCAAATCACACTTTCTAACCATAGGTGTCCCACTGGCTTCTGTCCTAGGCCCTATACTACTTTACATGGTGATCTTGTCAACTCCCTTGGATTTAATTTTCATCTCTATGGTATGAAGAATCTCTACAATTCTCAAATATACTTTTCCTGCCCTGACTTCCCTGTTTACCTCTAGTCTCACATGTCCAGCTGCCTTTCAGATATCTCAAGTTAAATGTCTAATAGACATCTTAAACTTAACATGTCTAAAACTGAACTAATCATCTTGCCCCTGAACCCTCCTCCCCTCCTACCTTCCCTATTACTATTAGCAACACCATCCTCCCAGTCCCTTGGGCTCACAACTTAGGAGTCATCCTGGACTCCTCACTGTCTATCAACCTCCTACATCCAATCTGTTGCCAAGGGCTGCCGATTTAGCCTTTGCAACGTATCTCAAATATGCCCCCTTCTCTCCTCTGACACTGCCACCATTCTGGTGCAAACCCTCATCACCTCAGGCCTGGATTTTTGCAATAGCCACTGGGTCTGCCTACCTCAACTCTTTCCCTACTCCAACCCATCGTCCATTCATTCACCAAAGTGATTTTCCTAAAGCACAGGTCACACCACGTCATTTTTCTGCTCAATAAACTCCAGTGATTCCCTAGTGCTCTGAGGTTTAAATGGAAAATCCTTGGTTTGGCATTCAATGTCCTTCATAATCTAACCTCCTCTTAGCTTTTCAGTCTTCTAACATCCTACTCTTTGATACATAGTCTTCAATCCAGTGACACTGTCCTCCTGGCTTTTTCACAAACAAGATATTCCATCACTTGGCTCCGGGCTCTCTCTGTTTCCCATTCCTGGAACACTCTGCTTCTTCTGCTCTAAATACTGACTTCCCTGTCTTCCTTTAAATCCCTCCTAAAAACCTGTCTTCTACAGACAGCCTGTCCTAACTTCTCTGAATTCTAATGCCTTCCCTCTCTCATTTCCCATGTATCTCATATATAGGTTGTTTGTATATATTTGTTTGCTTGTTGTTTTTTCTGTTAAACCAGGAGCTTGTTCAGGGCAGGAGCTGTCTTTTACTTCTTTTCGTTTTCCTAGTACTTAGCACAGTGCCTGGAACAGAGTAGGTACTTAATAAATGTCTATTGATTATTGACTGACAAAGGGCTAATCTCTGTTATCTTTCCTGAAGTTCTAATGGTTATATTCCAATAAAACTCTGTTGCTTTTATTTTAGCAAAAGCCTAAGAAATAGTTCAGATGGGGATTTCATTGATACTTGTAATTATTCAGATTAATTTCATTGTTTTCACTCCTACATAGAGAATCATGAGGAGGCAATGAGGCCCTCTCCTGGAGTCCTAACGGAAGACCCCTTACTTTTAGCCTGCCTCCTGCTCTATACTAGACTGATCTGATTGGATTTGGTGTCCCTGGGAGAATAAAATTAAGCTTATAGTAAAAGGAAAGTTAAAACTCAGCTGGGCTCTGGAATAGCTTTTGGAAAAGGATTTAAGTGTAGGTCATCTTTTAAAGTTTATGTGACTAGGAGACAGACATAATAATGCCCATAAAACTGAGTGAGTGAGTGAGTGAGTGTGTGTGTGTGTGTGTCTGTGTATGTGTCTGTGTCTGTCTGTGTCTGTGTGTAAGTGGGCTCTGAATAGAGCGCTAAGTTCTGTGACATCTATGTCCAGCCAAAACTTAGCCTCCAGATCACAGGACAATCTATGAATTCATTGGCCAGTTTGTCTAACTGAACAACAAGCTTACAGTGTTTCTTCTGTCCTCTCCTATTCTGTTGCTGTATGACCAGCTGGAGAAAAGTCTCCCAAATGATTTAGTTGCCAAACCTCCAAGTCGCTGAGCTTTCCAGACAGTGTGGGAGGGGGAGTGAAAGTGTTGTTTTTTACACAGGAAGGAATAGCCTCCATCCTTAGCTTTGTGTCCTGACTCCTCTCCTCCACTTTCCCCTCGTTCCTTTGTCCTGAACACCATGAAAAAGGGTTGTGATTGAAGGTTGATATCCTCTTCCAGTTAATTGGATTCTTACTTACATTTGAAATACAAATATTTTCAAGAGATTGCCTCTCAAAGTAAGAGACAGAGACAAAGGAAGAGTGAAAGGGAGAGACAGAAAGAGAAAGAGATTAGATTATAGTGGTGTGGTATAATTGAATCCTTAAAGGTAACTTCTCAGCAAAATAATCTTGAATTTTTGTCCAAGCTTTGCTACTGTTTCTATGACCTGGGGTAAGCATGGCAAAGGCCTCAGTTTCCATCTCTGTAAAAATAAAGGGTTTGGGCTTTGTGTGTATCAAGATTAAGAATGTGCTAGTAAATGTTTAACAATTGGCTCTCCAAAAAAATTACACATGATACACTTAAGTTTAATCTGCATTTTTAAACATCTCTCCATTACTTTCTTAAGTCTAGACAACCAACAAAAGAATAAATCAAGCCTTGATTTGTAGTATTTGCAGATTTCAGAGGTATAAATGCTCTCACTGAAAATTTAACAATTGGCTCACAGGAACTGATATGAGTTGGCACCAGCATACCCCTGTAGGTTCTTTCCAGCCCTAAGAATTTAGTGCCTTCTGGAAGAGGATCTAGATTTAGGGCTATTGAAAATAAGCAGGGACCTTAGAAGTCACCTAGTCATAGGATCATAGGATCTAGACCTAGAGAGATCCCAGAGAAGTCTTTGTAACCCTATTTTGGGGTTTTCTTGGTGAAGATACTGGGATGGTTTGCCATTTCCTTCTTCAGCTCATTTTACAGATGAGGAAACTGAGGCAAACAAGGTGAAGTGACTTGCTTAGGGTCACACAAGTAGTAAATGTCTGAGACTGGATTTGAACTCAGGTCTTCCTTACTCAAGGCCTGGGGTTCTATCCACTGTGCCATCTAGTTGCCAAACATTTCTTTTTATAAATAAGGAAACTGAAGTACAGAAAAAGGGACATTTGCTTAAGGTCATGTTGTTGTTGTTCAGCCGTTTTCAGTTGTGTCTGACTCTTTGTGACCCCATTTGGGGTTTTCCTGGCAAAGATATTGGAGTGGTTTGCCATTTCCTTCTCCAGTTGATTTCACAGATGGAGAAATTGAGGCAAACAGGGTTAAGTGACTTGCCCAGGGTCACACAGCTAGTAAGTGTCTGAGGGCAGATTTGAGCTCAGGAACATGAACCTTCCTGACTCTAGGCCCTGTACTCTATCTGCTGCACCACCAAGATGCCCTATTAAAGTCATACAAGATAGCAAATGGCAGGACCAAGATTTAAACTGAGATTCCGTGACTCCAGATTCAACACTCTCTCCTCTGTTGTACCTTACTGCATCCCCCGCCCCCAATGACCTCATTAGTTCTTTGAGTCCAGACTCTGGAGTAATCCAGGCTGGTCCCCAGCTGGCAGAAGGGTTTGATCAGAAAGTGATAAAACATGCTCATGAAAAATGTAGTGTGGGCCGGGGCTGGGTGAGTTATGGCCCCATTTGGTGGTTGTGCACAGGTAAATCAGGCTGTAACTCATTTTGCCCCATCATGTTTTTTATTACTCTGTTTTAGCATAGTTTGGAGGGGAAAATCACCTTAGACAACAGATGTCTGAGCCTTAATTTTTTTTTCTTGCTCTTGTCGTGTGGACAGACCCAAGCCCAACAGGGTTGATGACTCATTGCTGTGGTATTGCACACCGCAAGATGAAGTGAGTGCTGTAGAAAGTGTGGGGCAGGATTTATCAGTTTGATTTCTCTCTTTGATGTATCATGGCAGGCTACTTTGGTGATGGCTTCTGGCCTGTTTCCAAGCCCTACTACGCCATGAAAATCACCGTCTTAGGTTTTCTTGGCACATAAGAACATTTGCACTTGATTCTCAGACCTTTTGTATCAAGGATCTAAGGAGGGAGGGTGGGAAATCTTGTAAACTTGTCCCCTCTATGCCCCTTCTAATGTTCCATGGGTCTGTTGTGAGGATCAATAGCTTCAAACACATGCAGAGACAAGAATAGACACTGGTAGAATCCATGCTTTTAAAGAGAGCATCCCTAGTTTGAATCCTTATTAAAATACTCATGTATAAACTCACGCACAATTCCCTCTGCCAGGACCCCATCTTCAAAATATTGATGTTTCAAGCCCTGGGGAGCAACAGTGCTCTCCAAGACCCTCTTTTCCCATTAACCAATTGAAACAAAAGCAACATGGATGGAGAGAAAACCACAGAGTGGGGCCATTATTACTCTATTGGTAAATAAATGAATCCAGCTTTCTCTAGTGAAAATCTATCATCTATTTGACATTATCCTATGTGAACCCATCTCTTTGCCCCACCACATCATTATGCTATTATAAATTTTGAGAACAAAGGAAATAAAAAAGCTTATTATACCAGATTCCCAGATACCCTTCCGGAGGCTAAAAAAAATCAAGCACATTTCTCATCACCTGGCCATTGCAGCTAATAAATAGCTTCCTTGTAAATGCAGATTTCCCAATAGGATCCCCATTTTAGGTTTTCCCCTACTCTGGGAATCAGCCTCTGCCTTGCTATTTTATTCTGGCCAACCTGCTTTGGAGAAACCATCCATGACCCTGACTATATTTTTTAATCCTTCTATCTAGCATCTCTCTGAATGGTTATCCCTTTTAATATGGCAGCTTGATAAGGCCTGGCCTGAGTCTTGGGGTGGGGGTTAATCAGAAAAGTCTTCTTTTCTACTTGAGTGGGATGACACTGAGGGACAATGAAGAGGGAACAAAAATGATGGGTTTCCAGGTTGAAAATAAAGTCAAATGATATATTCTAGTGATTTGGCTCCCTTGTTTAACACATTTCCACCTTTTTCTGGGTGAACCTAGCATATAGCTTGGAGTGTCCAGTCAGGAAAGTATTGTCACCAGGGAGACTTCAGGCTGGCATATCACCCAGAAGGACCCTTCTGTTGACCTTATTCCTGGTCTGTTGTAACAGAACTGCCATGAGGAAGGTCATATTCATTTTACAACGATCACATTATAGAAATATAGATTGTTAAGAGCTGAAAGGACCTTAGAGATGATCTCATGTAGCTTCCTTATTTATTTGATTTATTTGAATTTTTGATTGATGCCTTTTGTTTTTTTCACTCCTTGATCACTACCCAGTAAACCCATCTCCTTCATAGAACCCCCGGTTGTAAGAGAGAAAAACAAGCTGATGTGATGATGAGAACTGACAACGTTTGCAACAATCCACAGTTGTGGGCGGCTGCTTCTCTGCCAAGAGAAGGGAAGTATGTTTTATTGCTAACTCCCTGGATCCAGGAGTAGACAGTGTGTGACCTGATTTACGTCTTTTAGGCTGGTGTTGATTTAGACCATTGGTGTCACTGTGTACGTTGTTATTCTGGTTCAGTTTGCTTTACCCTGTATCAGTTTATAAAAGTCTTCCATGCTTCTCTGAATTCCTCATCTTTGCTACTTCTTCAAGTGTGATAATATGTCCTTATATTTACATATCATGGTTCAGTTTCCCAACTCACGGGCACTTACTTTTTTCCATGTTTTTGACACTATAAAGAATACAACTATGTATTTTGGTATATTGGGAACCTTTCTTTCTTCCATTTACTTCTGTGGTATATAATTCTATCAGTAGGATTGATTGTCATAGATGAAGAGCTGAAAGAATCCTCATAGACCCCTTCACCTCCCCCCCTTTTAAAAGATAAGGAAACTGAGGCAGAAAGAGGTTAAATTACTTGCCCAGGGTTACACAGTGTGTCTGAGGTGGAATTTAAACTGAGGTCTTCAGAACTTTAAGTTAAGTGCTCTATCTACTATGAAATGCTGCCTCTTCTTGAGTGCCTCTTAAAGCTTCAAAGGTTTAGACAGTTTAATTGCTTTTCTCATATAATTTCAGATTGTTTTTTAGAAAAATTTTACCAATTCAGAGCTCTACTGAGAGTGTATTAGTGTACCTCACTTCTCAAAATCTCTCAGGCATTTCTAGATCCTGCACCTACCTTTTAACAAGGAGGAAATAGAGGCCTATAGAGGTTAAGTTACTTGTTTGTGAAACAAATAAGTGTCAAAGTTAGACTATGGTGTTAAGGGGATGTGTTCCAATAACACACTTTCTCCAAATAAGTTTCATTATCAGGGGAAGCATAGAGATACATCCCAGGACATGGATTTCTTCTCTTTATGAGCTGTAGCTCTCAGGCCCCATTGACTTAGAGGAAATGTCTCCATTGATTGTTCCTCCCTTCCAATGATACACAAACCACATATGGTCTAAGTCAGTGGCAGAGTCGTAGTGGGACATTTAGGTACCTAGGGCAAGTTTTACAAAATGGGACTGGAGTATGTAGCCTCAAATGTACCCTCTTATAAAAATTTTTAAGGCAAATTAAATTAGGTCAAAGCAAGGGGGTAGGTGGAAGATTGGGGCAGGAAGCCTTCTCAGGGGAGACAGAGACTGTAGGGATACTGTGAGGCCATTACTGTAGAGGCTGCTGAAGGTAGAGGATGAGTGTGGGACAGTGCCAGGGAGGAGCTCACTTGGGATGCAACTATAGAGGTTAGTAGAGGTTAGTTAGAAAGTGTGTTATCTGGTAACTGACTAATTATTCTTACTTGGATGGTGAGCTCAGTTGTTTCAGCTGCTAAATGAAAGTAAGTCCTGAGATATCCTGTAAATGGCAGTGCCCCCAAGCCAAGGTCTGTTGCCTTACTCAAGTTATATGTTTGGCCAGTGGTTCCTTTCCCACTTCTAGGTGATCAGAAGTAAGCCCTTTCTTCAGTTGTATTCAGGCCTTGACTTGCTATTAAAAGGCTGGTGTTTGATACATCACTATGGATTCATTCTCTGTATTCCTATCACCCCTGACCCAGCGCTGAATAGAACAGAACTTCCCCCAGCCTCCTCCATGTTCGGGTCAGCTCTGTTCAAAGTTGAGGTAGGGTGTTGGAAGGTGATGAATGAGTGATGTAGGGTCAGTGGAGACTATGAATATAACTTATTACACTAACAAGTTATGTGTGCAATCATCAGCAAGTCATCTAACCTTTCACAACCTCAGTTTCCTCATCTGTAAAACTGAAATGATACTACCTATAACACCTGCTGCACTGACTTCTGAATCCTCTCCAGTCTGGCTTCTGATCTCATCATTCAATTGAAATTGTCCTCTTCAAAGTTACCAATGATCTCAGTAATGCCAAATCCAATGAAACAACACACACAAGTGTGTTTGTAGTAACACATATGCAACATGTATAAAATAGATAATACACATTAAATATGTGTATACATACACATATGCATGCATGCATGCATGTATTCTGCTATTTCATTGTTGTAGGAACTTATTGCCAAGAAACTTCTTTCCTAATATAGATAGGTAAATATACACATGTATATCTATGTATGTGTAAATGTATACATGACATTATTGTCATAATTTATACATCTATGTGTACATGTATAAGTTATGACAGCAGTATCTTACATTTATATAGTCAGCTTTTCAAAGGACTTTCAAGTCTATTATATCAATCAATAAACACTTATTCAAAGTTTATTGTGTAAACTTTGTACATTGGGGCATAGTGGGTAGGCACGCTGACTTGGAGTCAGGAACATCTGAGTTAAAATCTTGTTTCAGATTCTTGTTGGTTGTGTGACCCTAGGTAAATCACCTAACTACCCATAGCCTCTATTCCCTCATTTGTAAAATGGGGATAATGATAGTACTCACCCCATAGGGTGGTTGTGAGTATCAAATAAGATAATATGTAAAGTGCTTTGCAAACCTTAGCTATTAAATGCAGCTGGTGGATATAGTGGATAGAGCTGATGGACCTGGAGTCAGGAAGACCTGAGTTCAAATCTGGCCTCAGACACTAACTAGCTGTGTGACCCTGGGCAAGTCACTTAACCTCTATCTGCCTTAGTTTCTTCTATTATACAATGGACATAATAACAGCACCTTCTTCACAAGGTTGTTGTGAGGTTCAAATGAGATAATATCTGTAAAGTGCTTAGCACAATGCTTGGTACATAGTAGGTGCTCAATAAATGCCTGTTCCCTTCCTTACTCGGCACTATGCTATATCATTTTATCCTCATAGCTACCTTGTGAATTATCACAATTTGTATCCATTTATTCAGTTCATGGACAATGTTGAGAACTTACTACAAGGCAAGACACCACAAGTGTCCATTTGTATGTTTGGGCAGGGACTGGGCTATACAAAGGTGACTAAGACAGATGGCAGGACCACAAGCCTGACCCCAGTCTGCTGACTCTTAGCCTCATGCCTTCCCTTTGGAACACATTATCTTGATTCTGTGATTCCACAATATATTCCTAGATATCCTTCCAGCAGGACCACCCAAACCTATTAGGGTTGATACTTCTTGGTATCCAGGGTGCAAGCTAACCTTGTGGCAGTGTGGAGGGTACTAGGCTGCTCTGCAGCATCTACATTTGCCCTTGAAGACAGGTACAGAAAAGGGTTAGAGTTTTTAGTGCCATTTTGACCCAATACCTACACAGCAAATAACAGGTTTTTTTTTCTTCCTCAGCATGTGACTGGTTAGATTTCCCACTAATAAGTGTGGTCCCCAACCTATAAATAGTGTTTCAGCACAAGTAGTGTGGAGAGGACACGCTGGTGGAGGAAGACCCGTGGCTGAGTGAACACACCTGCTGTTTCAACAACACATAACACCCAGCACATAGAAACAGAGGAACAATAGCTTTAGATTCAATGTGATGAATGCCTGGCACATTGAGTGGCCGTGTTCCCACCACTTGTCCATGTTCTCATTTTGTTGCAAAGACCTTGGTGAGCAGTTTCCCAAATAAATAATGCAAACACGTGCTTGTCACTTCAGATCCCAACCATTTAGCTGTCAGGAAGTTTCCCAGATTCCCTTCCCCTCTCTGCCATTTTCTGAAAACACAGTCCAAGCTTCACCCCAGAAGAGGACTCTCCCTCCTGCCCCACTTGGGCCTGTTACCCTGCCCACCCACCACAATCCCATGACATCAGTGTTTCCTTAGTAACTCAAGGACTTCAAAGGAGAAAGGAGATGGAGGAGACAAAGAATGGGGAAAGAAAAAAAAAGAATTCGCTTAAAATTCCATCTGTGAGGGCCTGTAAAGATTTCATAGCCTCTGATTTGGGGAGTTCAGTCAGCTTCAGGAACTGTTGAGCCTGAGGCAATAATAAAAGTTCAGAGGTGCTCCTTTTTCCTTTCTCCCACTTTCCTTTGTTCTGACTCCCCAGGTTTTATGTAGTCAGTGCATACCAGGCTGGTGTGTGTGTGTGTGTGTGTGTGTGTGTGTGTGTGTATATGTGTGTGTGTGTGGTTGTACACACAAACATGCACACAAAAAAACTTTTACACCTTTTACTTTTTTTCTGGAAACACTAATCAAACCAATGCTACCATTGCTGGTGTGAAGGACAATTACAATCCCTGAGATATCACAGACCAAAATCCTTTTCCCTGGTCACCACTCTCTGCTATGTGTTGTATCCTCCAATTAGAATTAAACTCCTTGAGGACAAAACTTGTAATTACAATAATAATAATAATTATTATCTAGCAGTAGTAGTGTTCCCAGTGTCCCAGCATAGTTCATGACACATAGTAATTGTCTAATATATTCTTTTTCATTCATTAATTCTTATTCATTTATATATCAATTATAGACCTGTAATATTCCTTCCATGAAGAATGATGCTTAATATTCAGTAAGGCTCCTTCCATGGCCCTTTGAAGAAATAGACCTCCAAATGCCAACAGTTCTTCTTAACTAAAATTCCAATTGGTAATAATCCAGGCACCCTCACTTTTAAAACTTTTACACAAAAGTCAGTTACAGGAATAGGATTGGGTTAGCAGGAAGAATCTGTGTAAGGTTTACTATCCCTGGCATGGGAATGCTGTGATTAGTCCTCTATTTTGAAGCAACTGTGTTGCAGCAAATAGCCTAGAGTCAAGAAGACCTGAGTTCAAATATGACCGCAGACACTTGCTAGCTGTATCACCCTGGGCAAGTCATTTAATTCTGTTTGTCTTAGCTTCCTCAGCTGTAAAATGAACTGGAGAAGGAAATGGCAAGTTGTTCCAGTATCTTTGCCAAGAAAACCCCATGACATGACTGAAATAACTGAACAACAAAGTTCCTTAGATGTGAAAAAGAACCACATCCCTCCAATGAATTTGCTGTATCCTTTATGGGGTGTTTATAATAAGATTTAGGCAAGAATTGCTCAGGATGAGGTGTGTAGAAGCTGTAATCTGCATCATTGCATAGTACTGCGTCCACAGTGATGAGAACAAAGATCCATCCAAGCATACGACAAAGGCTGAACCAGAGATACCAGCTTCTGTGCGTTTGCACCTGCATTTCCAAGTCTAGTGAAACACTGAGATGTAATGCTAGAACACTAACCAGGAAGACTTCTGTACTACTGCCTCCTCAGTTCCTTCTTCTTCATGGGAGGGATTCTCTCCTGGCCACTTTGGCCAATGGCCATTATCTGGCAGGGAGAGCATCATTGCATAAGAGAGAGTTTGGGTTCTCCTCGTTCTTCCGTCTTCTTAACATGTCTGGCAGAGTTTGTGAGAACATTGTAGTTTTCCCAGGGTGTGATAAAGACGGCATATTCACAGTGGGAGGAGCTCAGGCCCTGGAGTCAGTGGCCCTGGGTTTAAACCCCATCTCTCATACTCTCAATATGGGTGACTGGGAGAAGTTATAACCTCTCTTGGTCTCTGTTTCCTCATCTGTAAAATGAGAGAGTTTGGCTAGATGGCTTCTGAGGAATCTTTAGATCAGAGTCTTTTAACCTTGTGTCTGTGAGCTTAAACCAATAATTTCCAAACTGTATTTCAGTAATTGGTTTCATTGTATTCCTATGTATTTATACACTTTAAAACATTTTTTAAAATAACATGTTGAATTTATTATATAATTTTATTAAAAAGTAAGTAGTATGGAATGGTGCTTTATAATTTCACATACAATTCTGTTTTTTAATATATATATTTATTTCTGAACTTAAAAAAGCATTTCTATAATGTAATAGAATAGAAAAAAGATGTTTGCACATGAATCAGCGAATCTATTATGTACAAATTGCCATTCCTTTAAAATATATAATAAAGTTATCACATAACTTTTTAAAAAAAAATTTAAAAATATTTTGAGAAGTTCTGAGAAGACTGTCAAATAGATCCATGACACAAAAAATGTGAAGAACCCCTGCTCGAAACTACGATCCTGTGATTTCCTTTCCAAGAGATCTTGGAAACAGTTGTTTTATATCCTCTAGTCAGTTTTCCATGTTTCCAAAAATTTTTGATTAAATGAGATTGTCAAGTTCTCAAATAGCTATGTTGTTGTTGTTGTTTTTCACTCATTTCAGTTGTGTCTGACTCTTCATGACCCCATTTTGGGGTTTTGTTGGCAAGGATACTGGAGAGGTTTGCCATTTCCTTCTCCAGCTGATTTTATAGATGAAGAAACTGAGGTAAACAGTGTGAAGTGACTTGCCCAGGGTCACCCAGCTAGCAAGTGTCTGAGGCCAGATTTGAACTCAGGAAGATGAGTCTTCCTAACTCCAGGTCGAGCACTCTATCCACTGTGCCACCTCTCTGATAGCCAGATAGCTATGGGAAGGTATAAAGATGAACTTCACTTGGATAGAAATATTGATTCTCTTGTCTTGTTGGCACTGGAGTTAGAGAATACAACTTCCCTTCAAAAATTCATCCTTTCAGTTTAGAGTAATTTTGGAGGGAAATAGGTTGCAGGAAGCATTCCGGTTTATTAGAGCTTCTAGAAAGGCACACAAACAGTGCCTAAAGAAGAGTATGAGGCCTTCTGTCTCATTGATCCTTACGACATCCTTATATAGTAAAGAGGGATTAGATTGAATCATTCCTGCTTTACAGAGGGAAGAAACTAAGGTACCAAAAAATAGAACCAAGAAACAAAAGTGGGATCCCCTGACTATTCACTTGAGTGCTTTATACACTGGAACAGATTCCCTTAAGGGAGTACAATAACAAAACAGATTTATTCCGTAGGCTTTAACCAGGTCTGTCTTTTAAAGTAAAAAGGCTTTAGGAGATGTTTAGAAACACAGGGACAAGATGTTTAAAGCGGGAGATGGTAATGTAGCTCGATAGCGCACCTGGGAACCTTTCTCCGAACTCACCTCCAAATTCTCATGCAGAGAACAAAGCAAAAACAAGGCCCTGCTCCAGCCTGTCCCAGAGACACCTGTTTAATGTCTTCAGTGGGGCAGGGCATTGCTCATTCTCCAGTTATGCAGATGAACTTCCTTGTAAAGGCAGACTTGCCAATATTCCCAGAAGGGATCTGTGGGGGTTATTTTAATTAAAAAAATTTATGTTTATCAACTCCGAGCATGGCTTCTCTTGATATTTGTCCCCTTTCCTTTGGAGGGACCATTCCTTTCCTCCATTTGGTTTGGGGATCACTCAGAATGACATCAGAGTACCAGGACCCCTGCTAGTTCCTCAGTTTCTTGACCTCTGACTACAGCTGAAATCTGAGATACCTCTTGGTAAGAAGCAAGTCATTTCAAATCCCACCTCTGACGCTTACAGGTTGTTTATAACCTTTGACAATTTATCTGTTGAACAATAACTTGATTTTATTCACATATATCAAATCTTTGTGTGTATATAGCTATATACATACATATAATTGACTGTTTTCTTTCCATTTCTAACTACACTGTATGACTGTATATATATGTGTATGTATATGTACATATACATGTATGTATACACATAATATTTAGAGATTTGATAGAAATGAATAAGAACCATTCTCTAACAGATAAATTGTCTCTGATTTTAAAATTTCTCTGATAAAAGTCATAGGCATAGAAATATATATACACATAATATCTTGTATATACACACAAGATATTTAATATGCATATATTTACATAATCTATTTAGTGATTTGCTACAAGCGAATAAAGATGAAAAGCATTCATTCTTTAATAGATAAATTGTCTCTGGTTTCAAATTTCTCTGATGAAGGTCAATATACATATATGCATGTAAGTATACATACACACACACACACACACACACACACACACACATATATATATATACATACATATACATGTGTATATCCAACCTTTATCAGAGAAACTTGCTTCGAGGATTTCCCCCAGTTAACTGTTGCCTTCCTTCCCCCTTCCCCCCACATACACACACTATTTAGGGATTTGATAGTTTCCCTTCTAATTCTAACTACATTGCATGACTGTAGGCAAGTCCTTTAATGTGTCTGCACCTCAATTTCTACCTTTGCAAAATGAGGATATCAATCTGTATAATAACTATCTCATAGGACAGTTAAGGCTCAGATTAAAGAAAGCATGTTAGGTGTTTCACAAACTTTAAAGCGCACACATGTCAATTATTACAGATCCTGAGGTGGCAATACTACCATCGCACACACCCTCCTTGCTCAGCTGCTTCTGGGATGCCTGGGACTCCGACCATACGTGTAGCAGTGGCTAAATCATTCTCTCTCAGAACTCAGGCCAAGCATTCCAAGCCTAGAGTCATGGTGGGATCCCTTTTACCCCCAATCTACTTCCATCTTTTCTTTCTCCCATTTTCTTTCCCTTTTTCCTTCCTCCCTTTTCACTTCTTGCCTGCATCAATCACCATTGCCTAGTCAGAGTGTCTAGTCCAGGGTCTGGCAGATCCAGAGGCAGAGGCTTTGATTCATTCATTCTGGTAGCCAGGAGGCGGGCTAGTCCGGTGACTTCACTGGACCTGACCTCTCGTGGTCCTCAAGCTCTCCCCTTCCTTCCCTTCCTCCTCCCCCAATCCCAAGCCCGGGGAACCTCGAGTATCAAGTATTTCTGAGTTGCCCCGAGGTCAGCTCAGGCCATCCCAGCTCCCTGGGTTTCCTCTTGCACAGAGGATAGAGCCACAGGAGTCAGAGCTTACTAGGAGCCCTGTTTGAACAGCCTAAGTTTTGAACAAAGCACCTTGCTACCATGGTGATGGTCATCATAACAATACACAGAGAGATAGCAGATCTTGTTCAACAGCAAGCCTCGCTATGTTTGTTGCAAAACGACTTCTGCACACTTGAGGAAACGGCGAAAGACGCATTCTGAACTTCAGCCTACGTTCAGTCTGGGCCGATGTTGGGTAGTAAGACCTAGCAAGGGAAAGGACTGATCTCCTAAGACAAAGAGTGGGTTGGACATGGTGTCAGAAGGGGCCCAATAGAGCGGGCAGGGCGGTACTGGGGAGGTTGGGAAGGTTCTCTGGGGATTTCCAGGCCAGGTCACTGCATAGGCATTCGGGATGAGTCAGCCTTCTGATAGCAAACCCTGAGTCCTGGCCTAGGAAAAGCTCACATTAGATGATCCTCCTCGCACTGCTGTCATTTAGGTGGGTGGCATGACTGGATGCTTGGAGGCAAATCTTGGTCTGTTGTGACATAAAGAGAGAAGTGCTGGCGGCCTCAGAGTTTGGTGAAAAGAGGTGTGGTCAAAGATTTTTTTAAAAAAGAAGTCAAACAGGGCAGCTAGGTGGTGCAGTGGATAGAGTACTGGCCCTGGAGTCAGGAGGAACTGCATTCAAATCCGGCCTCAGACACGTAACACTTACTAGTTGTGTGACTCTGGGAAAGTCACTCAACCTCCAATTGCCTCACCCCACCCCCCAAAAAAAAGTCAAACTCTGTGCTACCTTTGGCCAGGCAGGTTTTTTTCCCCCTTCCTCCTCTTTTCCTCTGTGCATTTAAGAACAAGAAGGTCACTTGGTCAATCAGTCAATCAGCAAGCATTTATTAAGTGTTTAGCCTATGCCAGCCACTGTGCTAAGCACTAAGGATAAAAATACAATAAATGAAACAATCTTTTCTCAAAATGAGTTTACAGTTTGATTTAAGTGAGCTGGTGGAACTGGGAGCAGGAACAATCATTTCAGAAAGCAATATAATAATTCCTTTCATGTATGCATTGGAGTTGATGGCTGCCAACTTCCCTTCCCACCCTCCAATTATGTAGGTTGTGGTGATGTACAATAAGAGCTAGAAAGCTCTTTGTACCCTTTTGCCCGGTGACACCTTACTGGACTATTCTGGAGATGTTTTCAAAAGATGTAAAAAATATTTATAACTGTATTATTCATAACTACAAAAAAAGCTGGAAACAACTCTAGTGTCCAGTGATTGGGAAATGGCTAAAGACATTGTGGTTTTGGAATTGAATGGAATATTGTTACATCATAAGATACAAGAAGTACAAAGAATACAAAGAAATATGGGAGGTCTTTTATGATTATAATAATAATAGCTAGCATTTATATAGCACTTTAAGGTTTACAAAGTATTTTACAGTTATCTCATTTGATCCTCACAATAACCCTGAAAGGGTAGGTGCTATTATCTCTCCATTTAACAGATCAGAAAGCTGAGGCAGAGGGTGAGTAAGTGACTAACTCAAGGTCTGAACTCTTGTCTTCCTGACTCCAAGTCCCGTGTTCTATTCAATGCACCACCTAACTCCCTTACAAAGTGACACAAAATAAAGAAAACTGAACCAGAATATTATTATATATGGGTTAGAAGGATAAAAATAAAAATTCTAATAACAGTAAAAGATAAAAAAGTATACACAGAAGAAAAAATTGTCTAAAGGGAATATGGAAGTAAACGGAATTTTTTATTACGTTAAAGTTAACATATTTTCCAATAAGCTGAAAATTTGTACATGCTGTGTGCGTGCGTGTGTGTGTGTGTGTGTGTGTGTGTGTTTGTGTGTGTATGTAAGACTGCATTGTTAGAAGGAGTTCCACATCCAGGAGTTTCCTTGATCAATGAAATCATATATCTAGTCTCTATACTATCCTATCAGACTGTTTCTGCTTATGGTTACTAAGTGAAGAATAAACAAAACAAGTCACTAGGAGATAAGTGGGTGACTGTTTTAACGCTGTCCACTCCTGGGAGAGGTGCTGTATTTTCTGCCTGGCACATAACACAGAGACGGGTACACAGTAGTTGCAACACGTCCCTGTTGGATGGAATAGAATGTGTTCCATGTGACTGGCAAAAGGCAGGAAAGCAGAAACAGATCTAAGCTTTCTCAGATCAACGTCAGTCTGAAAGAGTGACTCTTACCACACTTAAAAATACCATCATCACCACTGTGATGTCCCAACCCAGAGAACAAACCTAAGGCAATGGGTGATGACAATCCCTCCTCGCTTTGAAAATCAATTTGCAGAGAACCAAAAAATTCCAGAGTTGGAAGGATGCTTGGAGGGTCATGGGTAATGGGGCTGGGGCAGCTAGGCAGTGTAGTGGATAGAGCACCAGCCCCGGAGTCAGGAGGACCAGAGTTCGAATCTGGCCTCAGACACTTACTAGCAGTGTGACCCTGGGCAAGTCACTTAACCCCATTGCCTCAAGAAGAAGGAGAAGAAGAAGAAGAAGAGGAAGAAGAAGAAGAAGAAGAAGAAGATGATGATGATGATGATGATGATGATGATAATGAGGCTTAAGTGACATGGGAGGTAGACATGGCACAAGGGAGATAACAATGACTTTGGACCCTGGGGACATAACATCATTTCCTGATAGCCACTTTCTACCTGTGAGACCTCGGACATTTAATTTCTCTGAGCCATAGGTTCTTCATCTATAAAAACAGATTCATCTACATGGCCTTTCATGTTCCTTCTAGCCCTAGATGTATGATCTATGACTTGCCAATGGTCACGCTGAGGCAGTCAGTGGCATACCTGTGGGCTTTGTCACCATTGTTTCATTCCCATCGTAATTCTCTGTAACAATGTGAGAATAGTCCAAAGACATTCTGAAATTCTTCTTTTTTACTTATTGCAACAGCTTTGCCTCCAGCTCAGACAACTTAGCATAGTGGATAGAGATCTGGCCACCAGGCCAGGAAGATTTGGATTCAAGTCTTGCCTTTAACACATATTGGCTTCATGACTCTGGAAGAGTGACTTTATCCACTTAGGCTTCTAGGCAACTCTAAGACTATGAATTACAGAGAAAGAGTTGACCTGCATTGGTAGAGGGAGTTTCTGCACCCAAGAGCTCCTTATTGAAATCACAGATTTGCACCTTATTCTCTATCCCCCTTATGCCAAGTGCTGAAATTAATTAAATGATGATTTCCTCTTGTTCTGAAGGGCAATGGAATGGTCCAAAGTCAGGCAGCCAGTAGGAAAGGAAGGAAAGAAGCATTTACTAAGTGCCTACTACATGTCGGGAAATAGGGCTAAGCGCTTTACAATTATTATCTCATTTGCTCCTCATAACAAACTTGGGAGGTAAGTGCTATTATTATCTCCATTTTACAATTGAGGAAACTGAGGCAGAAAAAAGTTAAGTCATTTGCCTAGGGTCACATAGCTAGTAAGTGTCTGAAGTCAGTGTACTGTCTAGCTGCCTATTGAGAAGCAAAGGCCTTGGATATCCAGTGCCTGAATAATCAAGAATTGATAATATTAGGTTTCTAGATCATTCAGATAAAAGTTGGAACTTTTTAACCAGCTCAGAATACCCACGTTATCTCCTACACAAACTCATGTTTATCAATTAAGAACATGTTTCATTTGTGGATTTTCTTGTATAGGTGACTTTTATTGTAACATGACTTGTTATGCTCTAAAAGTCATATGGTTGGTAAGTGGTCTTCCTGACTCCTAATAACAATATCATACAGGTTTTCTGTTTTACTGTGCCAATGTTCACTATATATTCACATAAAAAAGTTTTAAACTCATTCCCAAAGTATTTACAATGAACAGGAAAAAAAAAATATAGCTACCAGGATGGAGAGAAGGGCACTGCTCAGGGATGACCATCAAGTATTTTATTTATTCAGCATACAATGCCAAAACATTTATATTGATATGCGTATATTCAGACATGGGCATATCATATACAACATACATTTTGCCTCTTCTGATGTGGATGGATAAAGTTTCATAGCTAAAATTTTGCTGCAGATTGTTATGAAAGACTAGAGCTGTACCTAGGGTGGAGTGATTTGGGCTTTGTTCCAGAGTGCTGAAATTGAGAAGTAGACTTTCTGACACCACTTCGGAGGGGTCCTGCCTCTCTCCTGGTGCTTAGCTTCCCACTCCATCCCATGATCCCTGATAACTGCCTCCCTTCTCCTCCATCTCTTCCCAGGTGTTGGGAAGTCATGAATGCTGGCCATGCCATGGCAACTGGGGCTGACCTCTGGCAGCCATCCTGCCTTCCAGAACAACTGCACTCAACTGCAGCTGACCATCCTCTCTGCTGCTCCCCTTACTCCTGTTTTAACTGAACTTGCACCAGGAATCAGAATTCCCAATTTTACATCTCCAGGGTAAAAAATGTTAACGAGACAAAAGAAAACAAGTTTTGTCTGAACTTCTCCACGTGAAAGGAATCTGGGCAGCTGGCTGAATCTGAGAATATTTCAAAAAAAAAATAAAGAATTCTCTCACTTAAATGCTACATGATTAAAATTCAGAGTGCAAAAGATCTGGTTCCATTGATGTGGGTGATTCCCACCCCCCTGTAGATTTCAATCTCTTTTATGCTGTAATAGAGCATCTTCTTGAGTTCTCATCCACTCCTTCGCCCCACAAAAATCACTGTTTGGGGGCCAACCACCTGGTAGCAAGTCTCTCTAAATTTAGCTAAGCCAGGCATAGAAAGAGATTCACTAGGCCCTTACTCAAAACCTTTGTAGCTTGGTAAGACCTATGAGAACTTGTGCTGTGCTAGCACCTATGGCAACTTGGGGTCAGTCCCATCACAAAATGAGTCATCCAAGGAAGACTTCAATGGAGTTGTCTAAAACTGCCTTTTAACATATGCGAGCAATACATCAAGAAACACTTTGCCTACCATCTCATTTGGTAACTAGTGACCGGCAGGAATGTAAGAGTCTTCAAATAGGTCAATAAGCTCAGAGGGACTGAATCGATACTTCTGAGGGATGGGCAGTATTGGTTTGCAGTTTCTACACAGACACGCTACCCATTCAGGAACACTAGTAACGAGGCCATTACCATCAGAGAATGAGTCCCTTATGTATTCTGACAGGGCTGCAGACCAAGAAGCAGTGATTCATCTTCAAATTATGCCCTCCTGCTTAGTATTCACAGTAACTGTCTCACTTACACATTCTCTCTTGATGGGAGGAAGAGACAGAGAACATGGGGGACCGAGGCCAAGCAACCCAGGTCCTGAGCTAGCCGTGAGATTCCCTGTTTCAGCAGGATATTTTGTAACCCAATTTGTTCCTTAAGACATTGTCACTGGAGGACTAATGTGTTTTGAATGCAAACCAAATAACCTTGAGATGTTTGGAATCCCTTTGTTTGGACAGCATTTCTGCAGACAGCACTAATACATTAATTGCCCATTCTTGGCAAAGACCAACCTCACTGAAACCATTCCTCTTTTTTTGATTGAATCTATTGGTTCTTATCTCAAGGACAATCTGGAACAGGGATTAGAAGCCCTGGATAGCAATTTCTGACCAGGCAGCTGACTCATTACTGTCTTATAATCAGGTTATTGTCTATTGTCTGTTTCAGGTTCTCCAATTTCAAAACTGGCCTCACTTTTCTCACTTTTTACCCACCAGATCCACTGTGGCAAAAGACTGTGAAGTCCTTGAGGGCAGGGGCCGTTTTTGGTTGGGTTTTATATTCCTCAGTCCTTAGCACTTTCTTGCCTTTCTCTTTTCCTTTCCTTTCCTTCTCTCCCCTTTCCTCCCTTTCCCTTCCCTCCCTTCCCCTTCCTTCCTCTCCCCTCCCCTTCCCTTCCCTTTTCTTTTCTCTCCTCCCCTCTCCTCTCTTCTCCTCTCCTTTCCTTTTCTTGATAGGAACTGTGATTTCATTTGAGTAAATCTTTGGTTTCTTGGGGGCACACAGAGATTAAGTGACTTGCTTAGGGTGACTCAAATGGTATCAATCAGGGACAGGACTTGAAACGACATCTTCCTGACGCCAAGACCAACTCTTTTCCCACTATACCAGACTACTAGCCTGGTACATAGTAGGTGCTCAATAATGTTTGTTAAATTAAATTGAGATCCTTGGAGATAAAAGTGACTTTGTTGTTATTGTTGTTGTTGATCCATATCAGTTGTGTCTGATTCTTTGTGATCCTGTTTGGGGTTTTCTTGGCAAAGATACTGGAGTGGTTTGCCATTTCCTACTCCAGTTCATTTTACAGATGATGAAACTGAGGCAAATAGGGTGAAGTGACTTGCCCAGGTTCACAGAGTTAGTAAATATCTGAGGCCAGATTTGAACTCAGGAACATGATTCTTCCTGACTCCAGGCCTGGTGCTCTATCCGCTGTACCACCAAGTGACAGGCACATGTAAACTGTGATGATTGAAGCACCAGGTCCCTCACTGGCACTCACACAAAGCTTAGTTCCTCTCTGCTCTTACTTGGTTTTATTACTTAGACATTTGCCAGGCTTTAATTCTTTGACCAGTTTATTTACGAAAAGTTAGTGTGCAGAGATATGATGACCATGGCTAAATCCTTGCTCAGTGACCAATCATGACTTAGTAACTTCAGCCGTGGTAATTAGGGTGAAAGTCTCCAAAATGAACAGGTCAACCAGGCCACAATCCAATCCCACCTCCACTTCACCTTTTGCAGGGGTCCTCTGAGAATAGACTATGAGAATGACTGGATGGATGAATTAGGGGTTTATACAGAGACTTAAAAATTTCGCCAATGTGATTCCCCTATGGTGTATTCCTATTAGTTACAAATTGCCTTCTACTGCTAAAGTCTGGTGTTTAACCTTGTACATTCAGGGCCAGCTTTGGAGTCAGGAAGACCTTACCTCTGTCAGATAGGAGATGTGTCACAGTGGACAAGTCACAACTTCTCCCATGGGATCCCAGGTAACTCTCTGAGACCAGTTAGGGTGAGTTACGGACTTGCATCAGTGAAGATAGTTTCTACATGAGTGATATTCTGTACTGATAAAATCATGGTCCTCCTCCCACCCCCAAATACTCCTGTCCATATTTCTGTCCAGTTAAATTGAACAATTTATAATCCTATCCATATATTTCTTAGTGATTTTTTTTTGCCTCCGTGATTTTGCTTGGGCTGTTTCTTGTGCCTAGAATGTACTCCTCACTCTTTTAGACTATTGAATCTATCTATCTATTACAGATTTTGAGAATGGAGTAGAGCAATGATCAGAGGCAAAAGTAGGTACAAGTGACATGTCTTCCAGTGTGAGTGTGAAATTCCCCAGAAAAACTCATCAATGTCAGGCTTGCCCGAAATAGCTGAATCAAGTGGAAATCAATTGAATCAGAATCTTTGGAAGGGTATTGAGGAGCTAGATATTGGGTCTGATGTATTTGGGGTTGAACTGACCTGTATGTGGTGGTGAAATGTGGAATTCCTTAGTGGGAAAGGCATTCCATCTTCCCTGGCACAGAGGTTCTATTACATGTGTATGACTCATATCCTACTCCTAGAACGTAATTTCCATGAAGGCAGGGACTGTGTCTTGCCTGGTTCCTTGCCTTCCCTTATCAAATTTTACTTTGTATCATACTTATTTGTATACATGTCATACCCCTCTCTACTGGATTGCAAACTCTTCAACTGAAAGAACCATATCACTTTTTGGTCTTTCTGTAACTTAAATATGGGTTATTTGCATAAGACTTCTTATTGGTGAAGAGGATAATGACTCAATGCTGTGTGCTTGTGTAGGAGAAAGAAAGAACTTCTTGCTTCCAGCTTTGACCAAGGACATAAGATTACAGACCCTCTTTGGGGAGAGATCCAGACAGAGAGAGAACAGATTTTGGAAAGGTAGATATGTAGGGGAAAGCACCCTCTTCCCCTCTCAAACATATACCTAGTTTCTATCTTGCTTCGTTAGAAACTTCAGGAATTTTCCCTTGGGTAAAATCGGGTATTTTTTTCTCTCAGGTGAACCAAGATCTTTTCCTTCCTGCGGGAGAACTCATTCACTCTGTATGTTGTCTGGCATATTGTAATCTCTGATTCTTCTTTGCTATATGCTTAGATAAATGAATTTATTGACTATTCACTATTTGTGATGGTCTTTTGTGTAACGATTATTTTGTGGGAAGAAACCAAGTCTTTTTATTATAAGCTGCATGACTTTCCATTTAAGGGGATCAGGGAAGTGGCTTGAGACTAAAAATCATTTCCCCTAGACCAACAATACTTAAGGGAACAGAAAAATATAATTTTAGTCTCTCTAAGAAGAGCTGAACAACCAGCCTACTGGCTCCAGTCTTCTCCTCTCCTCTAAGCAGGAATCAAAGTCTGCATTGGAGAGAGGTCTATGAAATTCCAGGCATATCTATTCATGCCTCCCAGAACCACATTTAAACAAGCCACTTGGATCTACATGTAACCTACATGGACAACATACATAGCTTAAGTTTGTATCCACAGGATTTAGCACAGTACCTTGTATAAAATAAGAGTTTTAACAACTATTTCTTGATTTGAATCAAGGTCTCTATCAAAAAGTGGTGGGTTTGGTTTTTGTTTTTTCCTATAGAGCCTATGACTCATAGGTGGAGCCCCACTTTCTCTGAGGTTTTTTAAGTCTGAAATTGCCTTACTATGAAGCAGTGGGTTTGATGACAGCAGAATTGTTTCATCCTTTATGCTGTTAGGACCTTCTTTAAATTCAGACACCTTTCAAACTCTGTCTCGCAGACCCCTCTGAAGTGTGTTTATCAGAAAGTTGTTATCTGTCCTGGATCATGTTTTGCCAGCTGTTCCCAGCAGCAGCATATAGAAAATACTCAGACATATGGTTCAGATACTGGGTTTTTTTTTACATATCAGAATAAAATCTCTGTGCAAAGACCTCAAAATTTTAAAAACAAATCAGCGCCTGTGATGTCAGAATGTTTATTGTTTCTGTCCTGGGAACATTTTCTTGGCATCTGGGATGGATCTTGTAGGTGTGTCTAATTGTTTCTAAAGTCACAGCTTCGTGGATACAAAAAGCCTGCAAAAGAGGCAATCTCTTCCAGTCGTGGGTATATCTATAGTATTGGACATTGTTCCTGTTTCTCACTTTGGAATAGCTCTGGATTCTTGTTAGTTCTTGCCAGCTGAGCAGAAAGCAAAGGGTTCTTCCTGACTACCACGCCACTCCCCATCTCCTCCTTCAGTATCAGAGGCAGATGGGATCTTTGAACTCACACAGAACAAGGATCATTCAGGTTTGGCCCAATACTTACACTTTTAAGCATTAAGGAGAAAAATAACAGAATTAAAAAGAAAAAAATCATTTTTTAAAACCTTTTTTGCTACCTAGGGGATTCTCTCTGGTTGGTGTAGGGATTGAGGTTAGGTGGAGACAAAAGACAGTTTTCAACAGCAGTGTTTCTATTGAGATCTGGCTGGCAGGCTCATTTTTGTGATGCTCTATTAGCTTCTTGATGTTGTTGTTTTGGGCCACTTCTGAGCCTCATCTGGAGGAAATAGAGAACTCCTATTCTGAGTTGAGAAAAACACCAATCAGTGGAATATGGAGAAAACAAGATAGTAGCTAGAATGCCATTGTTTCCGCGAAGTTTTAGAGGTTAATAATATCAGAAAATTTCACTCAGAAAATGGCATGTTCTTGTGTGAGATATCCTGACATGACAAGGCATCTGAATGTCACATCTCAGCTGCCAGAAACTGGGGAATAGACTTTGTTGAATATTAATATTTTATACTGAAGGGGAAAAAATGCCTTCCTGAACTGGTAGGGTCCCACACTTCAAACCTCCCTCTCCTCCTGCAGAAATAACCCAAGGCGTTTAAGATTCTGAGCCCATCCTGTCTCTGAAGCTGGCAGCCCTTTTATGCAGCCTGCAGGTGCCCTCTGCTCTAGTGGTTTCCACAGAAACCTCCTTCTGCTTCCCAGAGATCATCTCAGAGATAGTGCTAACAGGTGCCTCAGCTGCCAGGCTTCCTTTCAAGATTTCCTGAAAGTGATAATAACTTACATTTATAGAGCCTTTTTGCACCCATTATCTTATCTGAGCTTCCCAACACCCCTGGTAGAAGGGATGCTGTAAGGAAGAAGGCCTGATCCTATTACTCCATTTTACAAATGTGGAAAGGAAGGCTCGCTCTAAGCTATGAAGTGACTTGTCCAATGTGACATGGTCAGTAAATGGCAAAGCCAGTAATTCAACCTGAAATCCAGGACTCTGTATGTATGCCACACTGCCTCTCCAATATTACTATGTTTTCATCAGTAATAGCAATAACAGTAATAATAATAAAGATTTCTTTTTTCCAGATCAGCTACATTGATTTCTATTTTTTATTTTTTTAATTTAATTTTTTTGATTTATCAATAATCATTTCCATAAGCTTTTGAGTTTTAAATTTTTCTCCCCTCCACCCCCCTGTCTCCCCAAGACGGCACACAATCTGATATAGGCTATATATATACATTCCTATTAAACATATTTTCACATTAGCCATGTTGTGAGGAAGAATTAGAACCAATAGGAGGAAACACAAGAAAGAGGAAACAAAACAAAACAGAAAAAAACAAAAAAAGCAAATAGTATGCTTCAATCTACACTCAAACTCCATAGTTCTTTATTTGGATATGGATAACATTTACGATCATGTGACTTTTGGAGATGTCTTAGATCATTGCATTGCTGAGAAAAGCTAAGTCTATCAAAGTTAGTCATCACACAATGTGGCTGTTAGTGTGTACAATGTTCTCCTGGTTCTGTTCACTTCACTCAGCATCAGACATTGCAAGTCTTTCCAGGTTTTTCTGAAGTCCACCTGCTCATCATTTCTTATAGTACAATAGTATTCCATTACATTCATATACCACAACTTGTTCAGCCATTCCCTAGTTGATGGGCATCCCCTCAATTTCCAACTCTTGGCCACCACAAAAAGAGTTGCTATAAATATTTTTGTCCATGTGGGTCCTTTTCCTGTTTGTATGATCTCTTAGGGATACAACCCTAGAAGTGCTAATAATAAAGATTTCCAAAAGAAACGATAATTTAAGGTAGTTGCTCCATATAGTTGAATTTCAAGTATTTATCCTCACGAAGGAAACAGTGGTTTATTTAATACAAACACCAGATAATCCCCAAATCCTTTGTTTCTGGAATGCATTATATGCTTTTTGGCAGAGGAGGGAGCATACCCACCTTCTTAACAGAGCCATAATAGAGCCCAAGCAGCCATTTATCACAAAAAGAAGGTCCTTCTCTCTACTCCAGAGGTGGGGAACCTAAGGCCTTAAAACCACATGTGGCCTTCTAAATCCTTAAGGGCAAACTTTTGACTAAATCCAAATTTTACAGAACAAATTTGTGGATTCAGTCAAAACGCCACACTTAAGTACTTAGAAGGTCACATGTGGCCTTAAGGCCACAGGTTCCCCACCCCTGCTCTACTCTTGTGTTCCAATAAGTTTGGAATCCTTAATATGGGTAATCTCACCAACAATGAAATCCAGAGGTTACCAAACTTTCTTAGGTTCATGGAGTTCTTATTGTCTCAGTGATTTTTTTTCCACAGTGTCCCTAGGCTCGTTCCTAATAGAACTCCTAATGGTTCCATTGATTAAATAGTTAGGTCAAAAATTTTAAACACCCCATGGAGTCTCTCTAAGTTCATATGAATTTGCCTTGGAACAGAGCACCAAGGTAGCCCAGTTTGGGAACCAGGGGTGCAATCAATTAATCAAGCAAGTGAGGTAAGAACCTACTATATTCCAGAAACTATACCATGTGCTGTGAATACAAATACAAAAATTATTTAATTCTTACTCTCCAGGAGATTATATTCTATGGAAGATAAAATGTGTTCATCCATGCTTATCCTTTCTATGTAGCTCTTATCCTGTCCTCCCATGGGAGTGACACAGGGGTTCTATCCAAAATACTGGGACTCTTCCTTGCTCTGCTTTGACATTTGTACCTTAAAGGAGTATAAGAAAGGGCTGTGTGAATGTTCAGCTCAGAGACTCAGATAAAGCTAAGTCCCACGTTCCTAATTATATTTTTTCTCATTTAATTTAATTTTCAGATTTTCATTTTTTCCCTCTCACCTCTCCTTTCCACACCTTGAGAAAGCAAAACAAAAAAAAATCTACATTACAAACATGAATAATCAAACAAAACAAATTCTTCCATTGGAGATGTTTTAAAAAAAGCCCTATTTATGTTTTGCTTAGGCTAATATTAAATTGAGATGGATTTGCTGAGCAGGCACAAGCTAGATGTTTGGTCAAAGGCTGACAATCTGTCACAGATAAACCACAGAATATTAAATCTGTATTTTAATTTTTCCAAGCATGTTGACTCTTAAATATGCTAGTGTAAAGGCAATAATCATACCAGATATCTTTTCCAAGCACTGCAAAGCTTCATATTATTCTGTCTTGACAATGAAAAAATGACCTGGTACTTTTCATTGATTTGTTGGGAGAGTTGAGAAGAAAAATTACTTTTTAATTTCAGCTTACTATTGAAGGATTATGATTTTATTTTTCAGAAGTCACCGTTGGATTGGTTTCCTTTTTCTTTCCAATTCACAAGAATTTATTTTCTTTCTCTTCTACCTATCCTCTCCCCACTATTTAAAGCACTTGGAACAAATATGCATAGTCAAGCAAAACAAGTTCTCATTATTGTTTGTGTGCAAAAAATATGTATCTAATTCTGCATCTTGAGACCATCCCTTCTCAATCAGTAGGGCATTCTTCACCATCAGTTCTCTGGAATCATAGTTGATTTTAGTATTGATCAGGGTTCTTAAGTCTTTCAAAATTGTTCATTTTGTTGTTATAACATGACAATAATAAATTCTTCTTATAATATAACATTTTCCTAGTTCCACTTACTTTACTATATATTGGTTCATACAAGTCTTCCCAGATTTTTCTGAAATCAACCCTTTCATCATTTTTTATAGCAAAATAGTATTCTATTACATTCATATACTGTGATTTGTTTAGCCATTCCCCAGTTGAAGGGCTCCTTCACAGTTTCTAGTTCTTTGCCATGTCAAAAAGAACTGATTTGGACTCTGCTGGTATAACTGTGTTAGAGGGGATGCACAGTTAGTAACAATTCCAAATTGCTTTCCAGAATGGTTGGACTAATTCAAAGCTTCATCAGTTAATGTTCCTACTTTCCCTCTATTCCTTCAACACTTATAATTTTTTTGGTCACCTTTGTCAATCTGATAGGTATGAGGTAGAATATCAGAATTGTTTTAATTTTCTTTTCTCTAATTGTTAGTGATTTGGAGCTATAGGCTATAGATAGTTTGAATTTCTTCCCTTGAGACCTGCCTCCATATCTTTTCTTAAATTATGAATTAGGGAATAGATATTATTCTTATAAATTTGAATCCATTCCTTTTATATACTAGAAATAAGAATTTTTTATCTGAGAAACTTGCTGCAAAGATTTTTTTCATAGCTAGCTGTTTTCTTTCTAATCTTAGCTGTATTGGATTTGTTTCTACAAAAACCTTAATTTTATGTAATCAAAATTATCCACTTTATGTTCTTTGATCCTCTCTATCTCTTCTTTGTCATGAACTCTTCCACCATCCATAGATCCAAAAGGTAATTTCTTCCTTGTTCCTCTAATTTGTTTATGATGTGACCTTTTATATCTAGGTCATGTATCCATCTGGAGCTTGTCTTGATGAATGCTGTGATGTGTTGGCATAATCTCATTTTCTGCCAGACTATTCAGTTTTTCCAGCTGTTTTTCCCCCCAGCAATAAGTCCTAACCCCAGTAGCTGGGAACTTTGAGTTTATTGAGCATTAGGTTTATTTGCTTTTGTATGTTATGTGACTAATTTGGTCCACTGATAGACTTTTCTATTTTTTTAACCAGTGCCAAATAGGTCCGATGATTACTGCTTTGCAGTATAGTTTGAGATCTGGATCTTCTAGGATCCCCTACTTTCCACTTTTTCCCCTCATTATTTCTCTTGAGATTATTGACCTTTTGTACTTCTAGATGAATTTCATAATTATTTTTTCTAGTTCTATAAAGTAATCCTTCAGTAGATTGGTTGGTATAGCACTGAATAAGTAAATTTAAGTAATATTGTCATCTTTATTATATTGGTTTAGACTACTAATAGGAAGAGGAAATTAATATTTCTCAAATTATTTATGTTTGTCTTTATTTCTGCAGAGAGTATTTTATAATTATATTCATAGAATTCCTGTGTATATATCTTGGTAGGTAGCCTCCCAAGTATTTTATGTATTTCGTATTTACTTTAAAAGGAATTTCTCTTTCTGTCTCTTCCTGCTGGGTTCTGTTGGTAGTATGCAGGCATACTGATAATGTATGTGGGTTTATTTTACATCTGTTGGTTTTCTAATGTAATGACATTAGGGCAGGCGTGCATTGACATATGTGCAGACCCCATCAGCTTGCTTGGCTGATGATGCAACCTCTTCATGTCAAGGTTGCTACGGAGCTGCTTCTGGGAGAATTGTGATGATGTAAAGGAAATGTGTTGAAGAGACCAGGGAGCATATGTGAATGTGCTAGCACTGGTTCTGGTCAGCTAACAACATGGTAGAGAGAAAGATCTTTGATTGGCTGCAAAACTTACTAGCTTCAGCTATTTCCACTCTGTCTCATTTGCATCTAGGAGCTCAGTGACTCTTTTGCTCATGGTATATGGTGAGGGACCATGTGGTAAGGGGAAAGTCTTAGGACCCTCTCCTCTCTGAGGTCCCCGAGAAATAGAACTTGGTCTTTGTCCTTTTAATTTGTTCTTTTCTATTCTAGGTGAAGGGAGTGGAGTATCTGACCATGGCAGTTTCCAAGGTTGAGATAGTAAGCCATAGAAATACAGAAATCAAAATCCAGGCCAAGTTTTGTAGTCAGCACACCATCAATGCCCCCAGAAGGCAAAGAGTGGTCTTTCAGAGTGACCTTCAGGACGTCAGTTCAATGGAAGGACTCACCAGCATTCATGCTGCATCTGGGCATGAAGTTGGTGGAACCAATTCTTTGTGAAGACTGAGCTAAGTTTTGAGACTACCACTTCAGAGCCTGAAGTGGTATAGAGGAAAGTATGCCCTGAAAGTATTAGGAGAGATGCTGGTACATTTGTTATTTCCACATCTTTGAAGTAAATATTCCCTTTGCAGAAGTTACTCAATGTTAAGTGGTTAAATAGAACTGGAGTGCTAGCCACAGGCCCTTAGCAACGGGGGAACACATCAAATAGGGGCTCAAGCCAATAGAATTAGAAAAGAGACAACCCAATCCTTTAGGGTGCCTTTTTGGAACTCTGAGAGGTGATGGAATAGCTTGGGTCTGGGAGTGAGAACCAGAGCATATTCACTGTACTAAAAGAGAAAAAGTCACTTTGGGCACATAAGTAGAATGTAGAGCATTCTGTTTTAAACAATGACTTGACATGGCAATAATGAATAGATTTAGGGAAAGGTACACATTCTCTAGTGGCAGAGGATTGCAGAGACATGGCATACAGCGAAATATTAAAAGGAGGTCCCTGGAAAAACACAAACCATTTAAGTAAAGAACTTCCTTCAGAAATGCAACCAGACAAGAAGAGATCAGATCAAATTAAATCAACCAGTGCTTCATGGGCAACTCCTTTATATGAAGAATGTTCTGAGTGTTTGGAAAGCCACAACACACAACCTCTGACCTCAAGGAGTATGTAAATAATCTGATTAGGAAACAATAAACATATGGCAAGCTTAATAATGGCAAAACATTAAAATAATAATTTGAGATGATAAGTAAATATTTCTTAAGACAGTATGTCATTAATTGCAAAAAAATAGAATCCCCAATAATATCTTCAGAGTGAAGAGATCACTTCTGGTTGGGGTGATTGGAAAAATCTTTATGAAAGGGTCAGGAACTGTCCTAGATCTTGAAGGATGGTTGTGATTTGATTAAGTATGTGTATGTGTATAAAAATTTTGAATACACAGAAGGGACAGATAGAAGCAAAAGAGGGAAACGTGGAAAATGTATTTGAGAGTGAATAGACAAATTTGGTTGGCTATAGTTTTTATTCATGGGGATAGTAAAACATTACCCTGGAAAGGAAGTAGACTCAACCCAAATTACAGAGGGCCTTGAATTCCAGACTGAGTGTGGATTTGGCCACTATAGGTTATTAAGAATCAATGAAAGTTTTTGAGCATTGGGACAGAGATATTAAATCCCTTGTTAGAGGAATATTGGCTGAATGGCAGATTGGATTAGCAGATTGGATTAGAGGGGTGAGATAGGGCCATAACCAAATCATATAATCTTAATATTGGAAGGGACCTGGGAGGCCATGTGATCCAGCCCCAAGAGAGCCAGCTTTCCATATAGCATTCCACTGAGACCAACTATCTTTAGCAGTTCATTCCACTCCAGACTGCTCTAATTGTTAAGTCTTTCTTTACATCAATCCAAAATGGGCCTTTTTGTGACTCCCACCTGTTGCTGTTAGTTCTGCCCTTAGGGGCCAAGCTCCCAACAACAAGACAGCCCTTCAGATACTAACTGGGAAGGCAGAGATCATTTCCTTTCCTAATCTTGTTTCCTCCAGGCTAAGCATCCCCAGTTCCTTCAACTAATCTTCATATGGCATGATTTCAGGATAACTCACCACCCTGGCTATGTTCCTCCAGATGTTCTCTGTCTTGTTGACATCCTTTCTAAAATTTGGTATCCCAAACCGAACACATTATTTCAGGTGTGGTCCATCCAGGGCAGATTATGATTTATTTGCTAAAAAAAAGGTCTGGATCTATCTAACTGTACCACATCTGGTCCCCAAGGATAGCATGAGAGACTCCGTGAAATGCCTTGCTAAAATTTAAACAAAATGTTTACAAGATTAGCTACCAGTCTAGTAATTCTATAAAAAAAGGGAAATGAACATAGTTGAGAGGCAGCTTAATGCAGTGGACACTATGCCTTTCTTGATTTACCCTACAATTACATTAATTTTTTTGGGGGGGGGTTGTTGACTCCCATGTCACATTGACTTGTAATAAGCTTGTCAACCACCAAAATCTCTTTTCTACATGAACTTTCTGCCTAGTGATATTTCTCCCTATCTTTGTCTATGAAGTTTTTTCCCCCTTGAATCCAGGAGGACGCAAGCCTTATGAGGGCAGGGACTGTTCTGTTTTTTCTTTGTATTTCCAGTATAGTACCAGTGTCTAAGACAGAGTAGACACTTACTAAATGCTTTTTATATTGAATTGAATCTATGTAAGACTTTGAATTCATCCTTATTTTATTTAATTAAGCCTAACATTTCATCTTGTTGGTAATTTTGTGAATCTTGACTTTGTCATTCAAAATCTTAGCCATCTATCTCAGCTTTGTGTCATCTGAAAATGTGATAAGCAGGCCATCTGTGCCTTTGTCTAAGTTATTGATAAAACTCAAAAGATCACAAGGACCAGGATGGTTCCCCCAGGCATTCCATTAGATGTTGAAATTAACATCAACCCATTAATGGCTACCCTTTGGGCTCATGCATTCAACCAATTCTGGACCTATCTATCACTGTATTGTAATCTGGTTCCTATAGATAGCAAGAGAGATCTGAAATTCTTGCTGAAATTTAGATAAAGTATGTTGATAGCATTTCTTTCCTTTCCCAGTCTAGTAATCCTATCAAATAAAGGAAATGAAGACAGTTTTAGGGATATAAGGAGTCATTCTAAAGAGCATATAAGCAGGAGTTGGAGAACCCACGTTCAAGTCTCACCTCTGTTACTGTGTGATCTTGGGTAAGTCATATATCTTATATGGCTTCAGTTTCTTCATCTATAAAATGAGAGGTTGGACTAAATGATCTATGAAGTTCTACTCTTATTCCCCAAATCTATGAATTTGAGGTGATGGTAGGTCCTCCAAGTGAAAAATATCAGCAGGAGATTGTAAAATTGGGCCCTTAGCCATAAAATTTTTTCAATCTGTACTGAGGAAGGAACTGAATCCATAAGAGTGGATGAAATCAAGGGAGAGAATATGGAGCAAAAACATAGAGAGGAGGATTGAACCTTGGGAGCTCTCACTTATATTTAAAGTGTGAGAGAAGGAAGATAGAAAAAGTGTGCTCCGAGATGAGAACAAGGATAATACAGCTATGAAGAAAAAAATGATCAGGGCCAAAAGTGCAGAAGGCAAGAAAGATGGACTGCGAGGAAAGGCTGCTTAAATGGACAATTGATGGATTTTTGGTGTCCTTTCTGAGATCACAAGTTAGAAGTTTTAAGATAAAAAAAAATCTAAAAGGAATCTCAGCATTCAGAGCTGTACAATAGGCCCACTGGCTTCATGACTAAGAAAACACACAGATGTTGAGTGAACCCGAGACTAAGAAAACTTGTCACCTGAGGGCAAATAAACAGCCAATGGTCTTGGATGATGAATTCCCAGGATGAATATGAGATTTATCTGTATACTTCCCACAGTCTTCACATTCTTCATTATTCTAAATGCTGGCACTCGACTCAGGACAAGGCCTTCGTGTGCCCTAGGCAAGGTTTGGAATCTGTCATGCTGATGTGTTCTTGTCCACTGGGTGCTTGAAGGCTGCTCTATAATACATGTAACTTAACCTATCATTAAATGGATATCAGGGACAGCAGCATTTTCATGGCATTGAAATTACAGGCCTTATGAAGAACGCTATTAAAAAGGATCCCTTGTTGCATCCCCTGATTGTTGTGCCCCTAGGCAGCTGCCTATGTTGCCTATGCCTAGTTCTAGCTCTGAGTAGTTAATAGAGGTCTGTTTAAAAATCTAAATGCCCACGTATGGAAAAAAATAAAAGAGCAATGTTATTTGCTTCTCTTGTTTTCTCCTTAATGGAACACTTCTTTTTTTCTGGAGTCAAAAAGAATTCTTTCCAAAGGAAAGGGCTTTTCTCCTGTGAGATGAGTCCTGGCCTCTGAATTTGATCTTATTGTCTACCACTTGGGTCACTCATTTGGCACTTAGATACTGCCTTGAATTGCTAGCTAGCCTTTCAGATATGCATCATTATGTCAATTGTGAGCTCTTTGAGAGTAAGGCAAATGCCTTATGCTTCTGGTATTTCTGGTAATTAGAGTGCTGGGCTTGGAGTCAGGAATAACTGGATTTATCTTCCTCCTCAGACCCTTCCTAGGCATATGACACTGGGAAAGAAGCCTTAGTTTTCTCATCTGTAAAGTGGAGATCATAATAGCACCTTGTTGTTCAGTTGTTCCTGACTCTTTGTGACCCCATTTGGAGTTTTCTTGGGACAGCTACTGGAGTGGTTTGACATTTCCTTCACTAGCTCATTTTGCAGATGAGGAAACTGAGGCAAACAGGGTGAAGTGAGTTGCCCAGGGTCACGCAGCTAGTAAATGTCTGAGGCTGCATTTGAACTCAGGTCTTCATGACTCCAGGCCCAGTGCTCTATCCAGTGTGCCCCTAGCTGCCAGTACTTATCTCACATGGTTCTTATAAAGATCAAGTGAGATAATATATTTGCTATATTAACAATCTAGTATTGTAATATAGACTATAAGCTCCTTGCATATCTCTAGCACCTAGAACATAATAGACAATGATAAATGTTAACTAAAGACCAACATTTTGCACATGGTAGGTATTCTACATAAACTTGTTGATTGGACAATTTTCATATCTATGGATTTGCAGATGAGGAAAAAATGTGCTATTTCTACTTCTCCAGACTCTCTTGGCTTCAAAGTGTAACTAATCCACATTAAGCCCATGTGATCACACTTGTTTAGTCCCAGGCTTTCCCACAGCATTAATTCACAAATTCATGGGACTTTAAGAAGTTACACATCATATCGCTATGAATCGCCTCTTGGGTATGATTTTGCAAAGCACAGACAGTTATCCCACATTCCTTGTGAGTGGCTGGGCCAGAATCAGTGTGAGACACATTGCGTCTTGTGGCTACCAGTCACTCCAATCAGAAATGAAGTGTGGAAAATGAACAGGGCCGAACCACTATGGTCTCTGTAGGAGGCAGAGGTCAGAGGTGTTTGACCTTAGCTTTTCCTGCTTTCTCTCCTCTTCCTCAGAGGTGTCCAAAACCATAAGGAAGGAAAATGACCAACTGGAGAATCCTCACAGAGACGGTGCTAACAGCAGAGACCACTGGGGACGGGAGAAAGTAATGCTAACAGCAAAGATGGATACTAGCTGCATAAACATGCAGCCTTGCCATCTAAAACTCTATGATTTTTAAATAATAAAATTATGCCAATATTTCCTGTGAAAATTTCTCTCCTTTTAACCTTCCTTCCCCATTATATATATATGCATATATACATATATATATTTATATTTAATAAGCAACCAGTGGTTTGACTTGCAGAATAAACAAACCTATGTCAGGCACATGTATGCAGCAGTAGCCAACAATGCTCACCCTCCTGATTCATAATAAACTTTCACTTTGTAATGCTCTCTCTCACTACCGAGATTTCTGATAAACTGAGTCTGCTCACTGGAGGCTCACTGGAGGAGCTTATAGTCTATATTACAATACTAGATTGTTAATATAGCAAATACATTATCTCACTTGATCTTTGTAAGAAGGCCATGCTAGAAGGTTAACAGTATTGTGAGAATATTGCACAAATCATCACTGAAGGACAGAGTAGAAGGATTTCAATACATTAAGGACCTGAGTTCCTAGCAAGAGAACTCCTGGCATGGGAACTTTATCCACTATAGCAGATCACAACCTCTAGTATAACTAATAACTTTAGAGAGTTGCCTAATGCCTAGGAAGCTAGGTAGTGCGGTGGATAGAGCACTGGGCCTGGAGGTGGGAAGACCTGAGTTCAAAGTCAGGCTGTGTGAGCCTGGGCAAGTCACTTAACTTCTGGAAGTCAACTATAAAATTGGGATGATAATAGTACCTACCTCACAAGGTTGTTGCGAGGATAAAATGAGATAGTATTTGTACAGTGCTTAGCACAGTGCCTGGCACATAGTAGGTATTATATAAATATTTATTCTCCCCCTTCTCCTCCAGTTGGTAAATGTCAGGTACAAGATCTGAACCCAGATTTTTCCTACTTCAGGTCTAGCACAGAACTTTATCCACTACTAGGATTACTAGATGTAGAATGGATTGATTTAAAGATAAACATTTCAAAATGATGCTGGGCAGGATTTTGTAAGTAGAATTTGGTTCACTATGTTGCTGCACACTGTTTGTTACTAGAAAGCCTTTCATTCAGATACCTCCAAGGAGCTGAACCAACTTTGGAAAACCATTCACATCCTGAGATTCCTTTCCTCAGAGAGTATATTTGGCAATTGAGCTTTCATCCAATCTCACCCACATTATGGATCCAGAGTGAAGGGTAGTTTTTTTTTTCCTAAATGAAGGGGCAAGGGTGTTGTTCGCTGTCAGGGGGCATCAGGCTGCTGACTGGGGTGGGGGGGATGCTAGGCAAGTAGGTGTCGCAGAGTGAGAGAAGCTGATAAGGTGTTAGACAGAAGCCAATAATGGGTCTGGCAGGGCCAATGTCAGGATAGAAACACCAAGCATTGCCAAACTGGAAAATTCAGAGAGAAAATGTCTTTCATGGCAGAAGAGGGAAGAGAAATAAGAATATTGAGAGATAAGGCCAGATCAATCTCAGGCGATCAGGAACTGAAATCAAGAGCGAAAATCAAATAACTTAGAATAAGGCAAGGGGTCATAGAAGTTTGCTGAAAACCAACCAAGCAGAGAATCAACTGACAACTGGTTTGACAGTCTTGGGGCACTCCATGTTTGCCTTGTCAGTGGCATGGGCTAGGCCAGGCTCCTTAAAGGAGATATGTGCTTTCAAAAGTTGGGACTAAGGAAATTTGAGGTCATCAGAATGCAATACTTATTTGGCATTACACCAAATAAAACCGTAATTTGAGATTTAATTAGAGAAGTTTGAGTTCCTCCATACAAGCATCTTGGTTATGGATTCAAAATCTAATTAGGATCTTGTAACACTCAAGGCCTTGGAGACAGTGGCATGCAAAATTGGAGACTGTCTGATAAAGAAGAGATCCATTTCCTTCCCATTATGGATCAGCATTCCATTGATGGGAAGACCCTGAAGAAAACACTGCTTTGGTGAAGGGCATCTAGGTGGTGAAGTCGTTAGAGTGCCAGGCCTGGAATCAGAAAGACCTGAGTTCAAATTCAACCTCAGATACTTATTGACTGTGTAACCCTTGGGCAAGTCACTTAACGCCATTTGCCTCAGTTATATCATCTGTAAAATGAGTTGGAGAAGAAAATGGCAAACCACTACAATATCTTTATCAAGAAAGCCCCAAATGGGGTCACGAAGAGTTGGACACAAGTGACTGACTGAGTGAAGGAAATTGGAGTTTAAATATTCAGAGTGAAATAGGAAAAATAATGTTTTTTGATTCTCTTAGTTTTTTCAACATAAAAAGCTCCTATTCACAGCTTCTTTAGTAACTATAGATCACTGAGAGAGAAATGTTTCGTGGGCATCAGAGTTAGACCATAGGATGATGATTGGTCTAGAAGTAGAAGGAACGCCAGATGCCATCTGGTCCAACCTTCTTGTTTTACCCTTAAGGAAAATGAGGTAAAGGGAAGTTAAGTGGCTACCCTAAGGTCGAACAGGTGATAAGCAGTAGAAGTGAGGTTTGAATCCCTGATCTCTGGCTCCTGGAGGGTGGTACTATTTTCTGTGTTTCTCTTCCCATCTTGGTCACTGTGGCCATTGCCTCCTTTGGGCCTGTGGTTTTCCATTATGGTCTTCATCAAATCTACGCTCTGTATGTGCTGCTTCAAAAACCCCTCTCCAGGTCACCCCCCAGCTACCTGCCCTTCTTGTTTACTGTTTCCTTTTCTTATTGTCGTTGTTTGGTTGTTTGTTCAGCTGTGTCTGATTCTCTTTGACTCTGTTTGGGGTTTTCTTGGCAAAGATACTGGAGTGATTTGCCACTTCCTTCTCCAGCTCATTTTATAGATGAGGAAACTGAGGCAAACAAGGTTAAGTGACTGGCCCAGAGTCACACAGCTAGTAAATGACTAAGGTCAGCTTTGAACTCACTAAGTCTTCTTGACTCCAGGCCCAGCGCTCCAACCACTGAACTTACCAATCAAATAGAGAATCGATTATAGAATCTTTCATTCAACATGTAATGATCTTCACAACCTGACTCCTTCCTACCTTTGCAGTGTACTTATATTATAATAATATTACTAGCTAACATTTATATAGTACCTACTATGTGCCAGGTACTGTGCTAAGAGCTTTTACAGGTCTTCCTGACTCCAAGACAGGCGTTCTATACTCTGGTCTCCCTGCCCCATTCTCTAAATATCAGTCATGCCAGCCAACTTCCTGCTCCTTGCACAACATATTCCATCTCTGAGGGGACCATATGTGTCTGTCTGTCTATCTATCTATCTATCTATCTATTTATCTATCTATCCATCTATATGTATATGTATATGTAATATAATATGTATATTCTAATAGGGGAGATGTGTATCTCCCCTATTAGAATTGAGCCAGGAGAACAATTATGTATGTATATGTTCCATATATATATGTATATACCTCATGTAAATATGTGTATACACACAGAGCACATTTGAAATTGATAAATCTCCTCTTTTGCATCCAGGATGGATGTTATTTAGTCAATATTCTCATAGAAAAAAATTGTTAATTAAGGAATGAGCTCTTATTAATTGATTAATAGCTAGTTGAACCTTGTACCTTAATTACTAAGGTTTTTTTTCTGTGAAAATATCGATGGATTAATCTCCATCCTAGATTCAAAAGATAAGCTAAATCAGTTTCAAATGCGCCATGATTATCACTTGTAAAATATTGCAAATGTCTCCCTAAATTCTCTTGCAACCCACACATTATCATTTAATAGGAGCTATTAACAACTAAAGAAGGAGACTTTAGTTTAAATAAATAAATGAGTAGAGCTATTATTGGAAATGATCAAAAGATCAATATAACTTTCAAATCAGTCTTCCCCGCTAAGGACATCTCAAACCTTCCTCTTTCCCCTCCCTGGTCCTAACTTTGGGATCTGCCTCTGGGAACAAGGCTCTGATAGGTGAACTTTGATGCCCATCTCCATACCATGCTACTTACTCACCAGTCCATCACCATCTCCTTCCTTCTAGAACCTCAGACTCTCTCTCTTCCAGTTCCCCATCATGTATTCATGTGTTGCCTTCCCTAATTAGAGCACAAGGTCCTTAAAGGGCAAAGATTGTCTTGCTTGCTGGTATTGATATCCCAGCACTAACTAACATAATACCAGGCATATAGTAAGCACTTAGCAAATGCTCTATCATCTGTCTAGCATCTTTCATTCATCTATACTTCCATCAATCTAGTCTTTAACAATAACAATGATATACATAAACTATATATATACATACATATACAAATATATAAAAAAACAAAAAGCAGCTAGATGTTATTAATTGTGAGGTGATATATCAAGGAGGACTAAGGATCACTTCCTGTTTCATGGGCTTCTTGGTGTACCCCATGTGAGAGACTCTGATGATTTCTACTTCTTAATTCTGTCCTACACTAGTTGGTTGTTGTTCTTTGTTCTCAAAGAGGACGAAAATGACATCACTATGTTGGAATCAAGGTGTAGATATGGATATAGATATAGATATAGATATATAGATATATAGATATATATATTTAGTGTGCCCAACTGTGGCTGATCAGACCAATACAAGCTCAGAAGGGAAGGCATATATATTTTATATATATATACACACACACATATATATACACACACATACACACACATACATATATACATGCACACACACACATCTATATATACATACACAGATACATATACATGGATGTATACATACATACACACATATACATATGTATATAGTATATGTATATATCTGTATACACACATATACACACACCACACATATATATGTGTGTGAATATATGTATCTATATATATGTGAGTATATAAATTTATATGTATGAGTATATATGTATGTATGTATGTATTTATATATACATATATATATACACACACACATGCTCTCACACACATAATGTATAAAATGGCACAGAATGAGTACAAAATTATGAGGACAAAAACCCACCCAGAAATACTTTATCATGTATATGTTGATGCAATTAGTTTTTAAGAATATGTTTGGGCAAGCTCATTTTCTTGTTATACTCCTGAATTTAAAACACTCATGCATTCACACACACACACACACACACACACACACACACACACACACACACAC
>NW_020954552.1:21412429-21609394 GCF_900497805.2 Vombatus ursinus | reverse complement strand
CACACACACACACACACACACACACACACACACACACACACACACACTGTTCAAAGAGACAGCCAGCATTTGAGAGGACAGCAAGTTACAACACATGGCATTTCAGGACCAAAATAAGCTTTATTTGGCATCCACACAAGTCATGTGATTCTTTGCCCACAGTTGATTGGCACTGTGAAAGGTGATACATTCTTTGCTAATTTAAAAAAATAACAATGACAACATCATCAAAGATAATCTAGGGAATTGGGTCCAATCTGATTCTTCAAATGAATGCTCTGTTGATCCGCAGGAACAAGACCCAGACTTATCAGCCAGGTTAGGAAATGCCTTTGGGAAAACACCAGGATTTTATAATTCAGGGTGCTGCAAGGAGGAATCATTCATCAGACCTCTGGTGCTTATAATTCATGTGACTCCCCATTACTCATATTCTGTAACCAATTTTCATTTTATAGCCAGGAGGGGAAAGAAAGGAAATAATCTGGGATGTCAGGGAGGGGCAGAGGAGCAGTTTGGTTGGCACTTCTGTGAAAATGCCCTTTGCAGCCCTGAGCTATGAGACAGACAGCTCTCTGAGAGCCATTAATACAAATTAAAAGTGACTCTGGTGAGTTGTCAAGGACAAAGCAACCTGAGCCTGAGCCTGGTGAGGGAATCCCCAAGCCATCTTTCCTCCTGACATCCCTGACCATGACTGCTCAGTAAGGCTCAGCAGTTGTGTACTGGGACCAATATAGCAGACCCTAGCCCTCATTTTTATTTCATCTCTTTAAAGTCTGGAGACTTTATAACAAATAAAATTGCTTCACCCTAAACCTTTCTTGTGCAGTTTTGATGAAGAGAGCTTGTACTGAATAAATCGTCATTAAAATATAACTTTGACATGATGATGATGATGATGATGTGATGTCAATATGATCTCAGCGGGAACTAGGCATTGCAACCATGTCTACATAGAATTAGAAACCTTGAACTGGCAGAGGTTTCATCTGAATGTCAAGCTTTTACTCCAAACGTGACAGCTTCCTTGATAAGTGGTTTGTCTGGTTTCTGCTCCAACATTTCCATTGATGGGAAACTCACCACCTTATGAAGCAGCCTCTTCCCTTGGAGATAACAACTCATAGGGAAATTCTTACTCAGAGTGAACTAAAATTGCTCTCTCTATAACTTCTACTCAGTGGTCTTAGTTCTGTATTCAGCAGATTCACAGAATAAGTCTCATCCCTTTCCCTCATTAGAGGCCCCCAAATATTTGAAGACTACAGCTTGACACAGCAGAAAGACCACAGGCTCAGAGCCCTGGGTGTGAAGCCTAGCTTTTCCATTTGCTGCCTGACCTTGGGCAATGTCCTTACTTCCTGTCCTTATTTTCTTCATCTGCAAAAGGAGGAGGATGGACAAGATACCTGTTGGGTCTCTTGCAGCTGTAGACCCATGATACTCTTAGGTCTCTTTTGCAGCAAGTTTCTTCAATCTTCCTTCACCTGACATGGTTCTATGTCTTCTTTCCATCTTTGTTACTTGTCTCTGATTGAGAGCTGGAGTACAGTAGAACTGAAGTCTTCTGACTTGAAATCCACCCTGCCTTTGTCAGGAGCTGGCTAGGTGGTGCTGGTTAGAGCACTAAGCCTGGAGTCAGGAAGACCTGAGTTCGGATCCAGCCTCAGAAACTTACTAGCAAGTCATTTAAACCTACTGCTTCAATTTTCCCCCTGTAAAATGGGGATAATGATAGCATCTGAGGATAAAATGAGATAACAGCTGTAAAATGCTTAGCATGGTACCTGGTATGTAGTTGGTGCAATCTATATGTTAGCTATTTATTCAATTGTTAATTTAGCTAAATTAGCTAATTAGCTAATTATTCTAGTTATTCTTCAAGAATTAGGAGTATTTGTTTTTTGTCCTTATATTCCACCCTAGCCCTATGCCTAAGACATAGCAAATTCGTTTAAAAAAATCATTGAATTGAATTGACAAGATTCAATTTAAAAAAAATCATTAACATTGTTAAATTAAGAAGTGTTTAAAAATTTTTTCACTTTCCTTTTAAAAAATCACAAAATGTCTTTAAATAGCCATATATCTGAATACATTTAAAATTGGGCTTGATTTTAAAAATGTCATCTAAATTACACTTTTCAGAAACAACCCACACATTGTGTAAAGTGGGATCCACCAACTAAATAGTTTCCAGTGTTGTGATGGTAAATGTTTAACAAGAAGCTTTTCAAAGCAGAACACACTTTAAAGTTGAATTTGCTTTATTGACGTTTTCTCCATAACTTTCTAAATCCCAACAATCAATAATACAATAAATCAAGCCCTGATTTGTAGTGTTTGCCAGTCTCAAAATGTAAGTGCTCATATTGAAATTTTAACAGTCAGCTCTCACAGCTAACTTCAGTATACCCTTGACTGTGCCTGTTATAAATTAATTAAGAGCAAGGACTATACAAGTAGTCCCTAACAGGGCCGTATAACCTGTGTGCCCTCAAAAGCTATTTGACTTATTTGACTACTTCAGTATGTATTTGCAACCAACACACATTTACTGAAGGCCTCTTCTATGTGAAGCACTTTAAATTGGGGGCTGTTTATTTTGCAAAGGTTTTCTGGCTTGCCTTCATGTGTAACTCAGTAAAGTAGAATTTATAGTCATTCTTAATCTGTGACATTAGGAGAGGTGGTTTGGGAGCAATGGTTTCAAATGAGGGTTAACAATGGTTAAGGCCTGCTCTCCCGGCTCCCCACTCCTCCCAATACCAGAACATTCTAAGTAGTCATTTTCTTAAATGTTTATATTTGTCTCACTTAACTTGAGTAATAAGCAAACCATACAATAAAAGGACACAGCCCCTAGCAATCTGGCTGGGCAACACAAAGAGCCAACTAATTAGGGAGTAATTTAATAATGTTGCTTTTAAATAGGCCACGCAATAAAAGAGAGAAATCTGGACCATTTGAAGCAATACACATTCTACAGAAAGAAAGCAGAGATGATGCTTGAAAGCACTGAGACAGTACAGTACCAGCATTACAAAGTAGCAATCACCAAAACAAGCTGGTACTGGCTAAGAAATAGAGTGGTGGATCACTGGAATAGATTAGGCTGCTTAGTTGGTTAGTTGTCCCTCATTTCTCAAAGAGGACCAAGATGACGTCACTATATTGGGGGCAAGGTATGGTGTGTCTGACTGTGACTGATCAGACCTATGTGAGCTCAGGAGGTTCTACCACAGGTTGGGCACAAATAGTCCACATGACCATTTGGAGTGGATTTGTCTCTAAATTTGTTCATCTCACGTTTGTTTTGAGTTATTGCAACTCTGCTTTGCTCATAGAGCACAGCGCCTTCTTTGATGCAGGCATGCCATGCTGGACAGTTCTGTGCCAGTGTCTCCCATGTCTCACAAGTGATTCCAAAGTTCTTCAGAGAAACTTTGAGAGTGTCCTTGTATTGCTTTTTCTGACCTCCACGTGAGTGCTTGCCTTGTGCGAGTTCTCCATAAAAGAGTCTTTTAGGCAAACATACTATGGAATTTGACATTCGAGTAACATGGCCAGCCCATTGGAGTTGCACCCTCTGCAAAAGAATTTGAATGCTTGGCAGTTCAGCTCAATAAAGGAAATAGATTAGGCATAGAACACACAGTAATAAATGACCATAGTAGTCTAGTGCTTGATAAATTCAAAGATCCAAGCTTTTGGCACAAGAGCTCACTATTTGACAAACATTGCTGGGAAAACTGGAAAGCAGTTTGTCAGAAGCTGGTGTAGGTCAACATCTCACACTGTATACCGAGATAAGGTCAAAATGGGTACGTGATTTAGACATAAAGCGTGATATCATAAGCAAATTAGGGGAGCATGGAAATTTTACCTGTCAGAGCTATGGATAAGGGAAGAATTTATGACTAAATAAGAAAAGAGAGCATTATGGAATGTAAAATGGATAATTTTCATTACATTAAATTTAAAAGTCTTTGCACAAATAAAATCAATGCATTCAGGATTAGAAGGAAAGCAGGAAACTGGGGAAAAAAGTTTACAGCAAGTTTCTCTGATAAAGGCCTCATTTTTCAAATATATAGAGAACTGAGTCAAATTTATAGGAATATGAGTCATTCCCTGATTGATAAATGATGAAAGGAAATGAACAAGCATTTTTCAGAAGAAGTCAAAACTATCTATAGTCACATGAAAAAATGTTTTAAATCACTGTTGATTAGAGAAATGTAAATTAAAATAACTCCGAGGTACCACCTCACATCTATCAGATTGGCTAATATGACAGAAAAGGAAAATGACAAAAGTTGGAGGGGATGTGAAAAAATTAGGACACTAATGCACTGGGTGGAGTTGTGAATTAGTTCAACCATTCTGGAGACCATGGAACTATGCCCAAAGGGCTATAAAATTATGTATAGCCTTTGATTCAGCAATGCTGCTACTAGGTCTGCATTCCAAAGAGATCAAAGGAAAAGGAAAAGGACCTATATGTACAAAAATATTTAAAGCAGCTCTTTTTGTGGAGGCAAAGAGTTATAAGTTGAGGGAATGTCCATCAATGGGGGAATGGCTAAACAAGTTGTGGCATATGATTGTGAAGGAATACTACTGTGTTGTAAGAAATAATGAGTAGGAAATGTTAGAAAAACCTGGAAAGACTTACATGAACTACACAAAGTGAAATTATCGGGACGAGGAGAACATTAACAGCAATATTGTAATCATGATCAACTGTGAATGACCTAACTATTCTCCCAATATAATGATCTAAAACAATTCCAAAGGATTTATGATGAACAATGCTATCCATCTCCAGAGAAAGAACTGACAGAGTCTGAATGCAATTCAAAGCATACTTTTAAAACTTTCCTTTTGTCTTGTTTTTTGTCTGTTTTCTTTTATAACATGGATAATATTGAAATATGTTTTGCATGACTCCACATGTACAACCTATAGCAAATTGCTTGCCTTCCCAAGGAAGAGGGAGGGAGAGAGTTTGAAACAGCACTTTTTTTTAAAGATTGTTAAAATTATTTTTCTATTTAATTGGCATAAAGTAAAATTAAAAAATAGTTTTAAAAGGGGGCAGAGCCAAGATGGCAGAGGGAAAACAGTGACTTGCTTTAAATACCTATAAATACCTGTAAAAAAATTGGCTCTAAACAAATTCTAAAGCAGCAGAACCCACAAAAAGGTAGAGTGAAACAAATTTCCAGCCAAAGACAGCTTGGATGGTTCATTGGAAAGGTATATTGCGCCCAGCGGGGAGAGGAGCGCAGTTTGGTGTGAGTGCACAGGCTGCAGCGAACCTGGAGCAAGCCTCAGAGGACTGAATCACAGGCAGCTGTGGAGGTTTCCAGACTTCTCAACCCACAAATGCCAAAGACAACTTAGAAGGTCAGTGGGAAAAGTCTGTGACTATGGTGAGAGAGAAGTTAGGTTTTAGCTGCAAGATCTGAGCGCCAGCCGTGGCTGCCTCCTGAGCTTCCAGCCCACAGACTGAGGGGAAACCGAGTGGCTGATCAGAGGGGGATTGCAGGAATCTCTTTGCCAGAGCTGAGGCAGGAATCTCTTGCTCTGCTTGTGCCTGGATCTGGGTCACAGTTCTGAGGAGTGGTCCTGGGGCGAGGTGCGCTGGTGTGGTGGAGGTTGCTGTGACCCCTTATTGTAGCACCTTGGAAGAACTGAAAATTTTCAGATCCCTGAAAGTGTCTCTGAAAACATCTGTACAAACCCCTGAAGCTTGGGACAGTACATTCTCCACATTGGAAGCAGACTTTTACCTTAACAAAGAGTTTAAAACTCAAGTAATTGGTTGGGATCATGAGCAAACCTCTCAAAAAGAGTCAGACTATATTATCTTACTTTGGTGACAAAGAAGATCAAAACATATAACCAGAAGACAACAAAGTCAAAGCTCCTACATCCAAAGCCTCCAAGGAGAATATGCATCAGTCCCAGGCCTTAGAAGAGCTCAAAAGAGATTTTGAGAAGCAAGTAAGAGAAGTAGAGGAAAACCTGGGAAGAGAAATGAGAGTGATGCAAGAAAATCATGAAAAACAAGTCAACAGCTTGCTAAAGGAGACCCAAAAAAATACTGAAGAAAATAATATCTTAAAAATGGCCTAACCCAAATGGCAAAAGAGATCCAAAAAGCCAATGAGGAGAAGAATGCCCTAAAAAGCAAAATTGGCCAAATGGAAAAGGAAGTCCAAAAGCTTACTGAAGAAAATACTTCCTTAACAATTAGAATAGAGCAATTGAAAGCTAGTGACTTTATGAGAAATCAAGATACTGTAAAACAAATCCAAAAGAATGAAAAATTAGAATACAATATGAAATATCTCATTGGAAAAACAACTGACCTGGAAAATAGATCCAGGAGAGAGAATCTAAAAATTATTGGACTATCTGAAAGCCATGATCAAAAAAAGAGCCTAGACATCATCTTTCAAGAAATTATCAAGGAAAACTTCCTTGATATTTTAGAACCAGAGGGCAAAATAGAAATGGAAAGAATCCACTGATCTCCTCCTGAAAGAGATCCCTGAAGGAAAACTCCTAGGAATATTGTCACCAAATTCTAGAGTTCCCAGATCAAGGAGAAAATATTACAAGCAACCAGAAAAAAACAATTCAAGTATTGCGGAAACACTATCAGGATAACACAAGATTTAGCAACTTGTACATGCGGGGCATGGAATACAATATTCCAGAGGGCAAAGGAGATAGGATTACAACCAAGAATCACCTATACAACAAAATTTAGCATAATCCTTCAGGGGAAAAAATGGTCATTCAGTGAAATAGAGTTCTTTCAAGCATTCTTGATGAAAAGACCAGAGCTGATTAGAAAATTTGACTTTCAAATACAAGATTCAAGTGGAACATGAAGAGAGAAACAGGAAAGACAAATCACAAGAGACTTATTAAGGTTGAACTGTTTACATTCCTGCATGGAAAGATGATATTTGTAACTCATGAGACCTTTGTCAGTATTAGGATAGTTGGAGAGAAAAAATTATATGTATGTATAGATGGATAGATAGATAGAGGGCACAGGATGAGTTGAAAATGAAGGGGTCATATCTGAAGAATAAAATTAAGGGGTGAGAGAAGATTATACTAGGAGAAGGAGAAAGGGAGAGGTAGAACAGGGTAAATTATCTCACAAAAAAAAACAGAAAAGAAAAGGCTCTTTCAGTGGAGGGGAAACAGGGAAAGGTGAGAGGGAATGAATGAATCTTCTCATAGGGTTTGACTTAAGGAGGAAATAACATACACACTCAATTGGGTATGGAAATCTGTCTTATGCTACAGGAAAATGGGGGGGGAAGGAGACAAGAGAGTGAGGAGATGATTGAGAGGAGGGCAGATTGGGAAAGGGGGTATCAGAAGCAAATACTTCTGAGGAGGGATAGGGACAAAAGAAAGAATAGAATAAATGGGGGGGCGGGATAGGATTAAAGGAAATAGAGTTAGTTTTTCATGGCATGTCTGCTATGGAATTGTGTTGCATAACTGTGCATGTATAATCTATATTGAGTTGCCTGCCTTTTCAATGAGGGTGGGTGGGGAGGGAAGAAGGGAGAAAATTTGGAACCCAAAGTTTTAAAAACACATGTTTTAAAAAAATGTTTTCACATGCAACTGGGAAATAAGAAATACAGGAAATGGGCTACAGAAATCTATCCTGTCCTACAGGAAAATAGAAGGGAAAGGGGATAAGAGAAGCGGGGGAGAGATAGAAAGGAAGGCAGACTAGGGAAAGGGATAATCAGAATGCATGCTATCTTGGGGTGGGGGGAGGGGTGAGATGGGGTGAAAATTTGGAACTCAAAATCTTGTGGAAGTAAATGTTGAAAACTAAAAATAAATAAATTTATTAATAAAAAGGAAATGCAAAAAAAAGAAAAAAGATAAAATAAAAAAATAAATGCATGAAAAAAATAGTGAAAAAAAGAAAAAAAGAAAGCACTAGGATAGGACAGTAGGAACTGTTGCATTCTTTTATTTGTGTATCTGGTACCTAGCACACTGCCTGTCACATAGTAGGTGCTTAATAAATTCTTATTGCTTCCTTAACTTGTGGAGAGATCCAGATATCTGGTGAGTTCATAAAACTCTCCAAAGAACATTTCCATGGCAAGAAGTTGACCAGTCTGTTATCCTGGCTCAGTTCTGAGGCACTTACTTGAGCACAATGAAGATAATTGAATTTGTTCTTTGGAAGACTCCAATTTGTATCAAGTTGAACTAGTTTAATCTCTGGTACCCAGGGTAAAATGATTCCCCACAGGAGCAAAGCCTGGGAATTTTCCAACTTGTCCCAGAGCCTCCAAATGGAGCTCCTTAGGAATCAATGAGGTGAACAAGCTGAACAACCATCACTATTTCCCCCAAGAATCACAGAATTACAGAATTTGAAATTTGGAAAGGATCTTAGTAGCCATCTAGTACTAACAACGGAAAGAACAAATACCCGCTGTAATATCCAAGTGATTGTCCCACTCCTGCTTAAGGAGGGGGCATCTCCCACCTTTTCAGGCAGCTCAATCCACTCTAGGACAGCTTTAATTGTTAGGAAGGAGCTTTTTTTTTTTGGTTTTGTTTTGTTTTTATTTTTGATTTTTACACAAAGTCAAAATTTATCTCTTTGCAACTTCTACCCCCTGTCCCTGAATATGCTCTCTGGGGCCAAGTGGACCAAGTCTAAACCCTCCTCCAAATGACAGCCCTTCAAACACTTGAAGATAGCAAACATGTGCCCCCAAAATCTTTCTCCTTCTGGATATACATGCCCAAGGGCATTTAGGCTTTACCCTTTTCTTATATGTCATAGATTGAAGACCCTTCATCATTCTTGTTGCCCTCTTCTGGACACTCTCCAGGTTATCACTGTCCTTTTCCTCTTCCACCTTTTCCTATTCAGGAACACCCTGAAATTGGCTTATGGAGTAAGCTGGGTATTTATTGATATGCAAATAAGCACAGTAAGACTTAGCTAAAAAATTATTGTGCCCAATGTGCCAGCAACAACTGGCATTTAAGTAGGACAGATTTGTACAGTCACAAAAGTTGGCTCACAAAGGCAACTATGGCATTCTTCATTCCCTTTCCATCTCTATGCACTTAATTTTTTCCAAAGTATATATTTGTCTTAAAGTCACAGATGAATTTCAACAAAATCTGACTTGAAACTAATTTAAATTCAGCATAGCACCCATGGGGGAAGACGTAAGTTGCTGGAGAAACAAACTCTGGAATAATTTATTTCAACATTTGTAATCTTATTTGGGAAATATATGTTGTTTAAATGTGCAGTTTTATTTTTTTAAAGGGAAAGAATCACAGAATGGTGGAATTGAAGGAGATGTTAGGAAGTCATTTAGTTTAACTCTTTACCTGGGTAGAGGTGTTAGAGGAGAAGAAATGTCTCATTAAGTATGAATGAAGTCTCTCTTCAGTCTTAAAAAATAACTCATTTAAAATATTAGCATACCTAGACATTGTTAAGTAGAGCTAGAATGGCATAATAGAAATCTGGAGACATGGGTTCAATAGCTATGTGACAACAAGCAAAATCAAAGTCATTCAACCTCTCAGAATGTCAGTCTTCTAATCTGTATGCAGTACCTCCTCTTTGTATGTAACATATACACTCACTTAGAAGGCCTTGGGTTCTAAGCTGTGAACAGCTACCTTGGGTTCTAATAGTATCCTTACGAGTCTATACTATTAACGCTGTAGCTCAAGAGCCCCCACTGGTGCACTTCCTATTAACCATCAGCTTGCAGATATGAGTAGCTATTAGCAAAGGCTTTTACTAAGATGGTATAGTAAAATGAATAGCTATAAAACTCTCTCCCCCAAAATCACACAGTGTTTGTGGGAAGAGTGGGCACAAACCTAGAGTGCAACAGTAGTGAGGTACATGTATAGGGAACCCATGCCAAGGCAACTCACAAGTCCTGAACTGCAGGACCTGGAAGTTCTTTCTGTCTTGATCCAGCCCTCAGGACGTTTCCCTTGGGTGTAGCATCTCTGCTGGAAAGGCTGCTCAGCTGGTTTACCAGGGTCTGCTTCTCTCCACACCTCATCTCTAGATTTCCAGGGCTAGCTCTTTCTGTTGAGTCCACAGCCAGCTCTCTTCTCTGCTGCTAAGAATTTTGCTCCTCAAAGCTGCTTTCCCATCTTGTGTGACCACCTCTCTGTATCCATATTTTTCTGTATCCCTATATGTCTTTGCTTCTTCATCAATTTTGCCTTAAAGCCTCTCAAACTGACACAATCTTGACCTAGTAGATGGGGTTATCTCTGGCTTTGCTGCTAGAAACCATGGATAATGGTGGCAGCAGAGAGGAGAGAGAAATGTTCTTCCCTTTCCCTAGCAGGAATCTTCTCCACAAAGAACTTTTGAACTTGAACTTCTGCTTGGAACTCCCTCTAGGATTTAGCAATTTAAAGCTCTCCAAAGGTCTGCCCAATTTTTGTTTGTCCGATGAAGTTTTCTCCTTTTAATTATGTCAAAAATAGTTGGTTCATAATTGGATGGCTAGGTGTGGCTACAACTTTACAGCTAGTTTAATACCATGTTACCACATTAAAAACTGTTGTGACTAAATCCTGTGACTTGTCAATGAATTGGGGGAAATTACATCCTGACTACTTGACACTCTTCCTCCAGTTAAATATTTGCTGTACACAAAAAATTAACCAGGGTGCTTTTTGGCTAAGTCCAAATGGCACAGTTAATATATCCACAAAGATGTATGCCTATTATAGCTGGTGGGCCTGGGGACCATGGTTACATCTAAATTCGTGTTATACAATTTTAACTGGCACACATAATTTTATAAAATTTTCATAGTTAATTGCCTGTCTTTTGTGCTTGCAAAGGCTTTCCCAACACACACACACACACACACACAAAACAAAAAACAAAAAAGAAAAGGCAAAAGAAAATCAAGCCTCCTCCCTCAAAGGAAAAGCCTTGTTTGTACAGAGTTCCCAGATCACATGAAATTCTTCCTACAGGGATTAGGGACCTGGGATCGACTGGAAATCACAACAAACTAGCTCTGGATCCGGTATGGGTTTGAGTACTCATTGTATCCCTCTCCCAGTGAGGCCCTCTACTCTGCACTCATACACAGAACAGGTTTAATCCTGGGGGAGGGGAGTTAAAGGGTGAAATTCCTTGGAGTGCATAGGATATTCGAATTGCTCTGCTTCAAATACAAAGGCTGAAACAATCTCTCCTCTTAAAGAGACTACACTTTAGTTGGGGAGACATGAATCACAACTTATTCAGCCATTCCTTATATACTTGTCTTGTCTTTCCTAGTATCATAATCCTCTTAGTAGATGGCAAACTCTTTGCCATCAGGAGCCAGGTCTAATTTAATTTCCTCTGGTGCCTAGAATAATACTCTGCAAATAGTAGATGGTGGATAAATGCTTATTGAATTGTATGACATGTTTTGTCTCTCCAACTAGAATGTAGTCTCTTTAAGAGGAGAGATTGTTTCACCCTTTGTATTTGTATTCCCAGAGCCTAGTACAGTGGCCGACACACAGTAGGTCCCAAACAAATGCTTGGTGATTGATTGATGTTCAAGTACATCAAAATTACAACTGCAAAATATCCTTGAAAATTAGTCAGATAAATTGTCTTTACATGTAACTGGGGAAAAAATAAAATACTATTTTTTAAAATAATTTGTTTAAAAATTCATTAGATAAATTGAATTGGAAGTTTGCCATCTACTAGGAGGAGTACTATTGTCCTGTAAGAAATGAGGAAATAGATGGTTTCAAAAAGATAGATTTCCTTAATTCTTTTACTTTCTTGCAAGAGACTTCTCATAAAGCAAAAATAACCTATAAGAACTTATAGTAATAGCAAAACACATCAATGAAACTTGAAAAAGAAAGACAAGTACAAGAATGAGCAGAACATCAATATTATGAAAATGAACAATTTTGAAAACCTGTACAAACCGATAAAGAATGAAATGAGCAGAACCAGGACAACAATTTATACAATAACAACGCTATGAAAAACCCCAACAACTTTGAAAACTGTAAGAGCTATGATCAATACAATGACCATTCATGATTCCAGACACCCCATTATGAAACATGCCATCCATGACAGAGAGGTGATTTTAAGAACTTTTAAGCAAAGTTTTCTGAGGTCCAAAGAAGAAAAGATCTTTGGTGATTCGGGTTTAACAATGCAGGCTTCATGGCAGAGGTGACACGCAGCCCGAAAAGGACTCTCGTGTACCTGTGTTGGTCTCTTTGGACAACTTCTTTTTTTACTTCCTCATCAGAATCATTTGTGTTGTCAGAATTTTATTTTTGAAAACATCCTGTCCCTCTTAAGCTAACTTCCTACATAGGAGTTAGGTTATGAGAGCCTATCTACCATTTCTTCGAATTTTTTGAAGTCTGCTCTCTTTAAATCTCGTCTGCTCGCCCTCAATTTGCTAAATCCAGGGGATATGGCAAATATAAAACTAGGATTTCCCTCCTCTCTTAGCAGCTTTAAGATAGATAACATCTTCATTTCTTCCCAATTTCTACTTTAATGGCTAGTTAATCTTGAATGGCTAAAATCAAATACAAGATAGCAGTCCTCCTAATTGTTTACTTTACTTTGGAAATGAATTTATCCTGAAGGCAATTCAAGACTTTTATCAGATGCTCTGATTTGAGTGACCTAGTTAGATGCCATCTGCCACATTAATGTTACAACTTACCTCTAGTTTACCTACCTTTGGCTTTTCTAATTAAATATAAGTTTCTTGAGGGTAACATCTATTTAATTTTTCTCTTTGTGTCCCCAACACTGGACACAATGCTTGGCACATAGTAGTGATTAATAAAATGCTTATCAAATGAAGGAACAGTGATTCTCTGATTTTTTCAGTAAGGTGATGGTAGTAATGGGAATGATGATTATGGTAGCTTCCCCTCCCCCCCCCAGCTGTCTGTGTTAGAGAATCTGATACTTTAAAATAACTACTTCTGAACTGGGTTTAAGATATTTTGGAGTAGAAAGTGATAGTAAAACTGTGTATCACCTCTTTAAATAGATCTGAAGCTTTTTGCCTCATGACATTTTTTTTTTAAACTATAGGATAGCTATTTATTTCCTCTGCATAAAAGAAACGCCAAACACAAAAGACTCAAAATCTCACATGGACAGAAAAACTTAGAGAAGCATCGGTAATAATTTATAATGCTGCTGTACTTTCTTGGAAAGTTGAGATATAAAACCATCAATACATAAAGCAGTTTGTGGGACTGCTAAAGCAGAACGTCACATTTCACCTTGGCTCTGCACTGTTCAAACAATTCCCTCCATGTCCAATTCCCTCCACATCAGTGACTTCCAATAAACCAAGGTGGGAATGGGAGGAAAGAGGAAAGGTGAAAGGGGAAATGAGAGAGTTAGGCTTACCTTCCTTTCAGTGGTTGATCTCCTTTCTGAGAAATGCTGTAAAAGGTGTCTTGCCATGAAGCCAGCATTGGCTGAGGACCCAGGATCTCCCAAACACTTGAACTCAGGAGGCTGCCTACAAGGCTGGATGCGTTCCTCTCAGGTTGACACCCCAGTCACCAATGATTGGTCAAAAAGACACAAAACAGAGGAGGCAGCAAGAGGCCCACACTTAAGATTTCACTGCTGAGCTGCTGCTGTAGCTGTTTTGTAGGAGCAGTCACTCTCTTCAGGGGTTGAGAAGGGTATCTCTCTCCTTGCTCCTCACCAGAAGTATCAGAAGGAAGAAAGAGTACCTCATGGCATTTTTTAAGTCATCCACTCTTCATCCTTATTATATTGCCCCAGTTTATCCACATCCTTCCATGCTGCATGTCATTCCCATCACATCCTGTACTTCTTATCATCATGACCTTGTATTGTCAGAGTCTGAGAAGCATGTTTTCTCAAGGCCATTTTTAAGACTATAAACCTTTCATTTTCATGGTAAATGCCTCTGAGCATGGATAGATGTGAAAGCATTTCGGACAGTGGCCAAAAATATTTGGAAGCCATAAAAACTATGTTGTCTAATGAATATTTGGTTTCTGATCACTGATTTGGGACAGGAAGTTACCATCTAAATAACAGTCACTATGAATTACATGTAATGTTCCTTGCTCTGCCAATAATTTGTTGTTGCAGCAAGTTTGTGGCTGTTGAAAGAGAAATAGCTATGTCCATAACTGGGATATTAAAAGTTTAACAGTACCCTTTATTCTTTCTGGCCAATGGCCCTTTCTCCTTGAATCTCAAACAGAATGCATTCTGTTTGTCTCTCCCATGTTGGCAGTGCAGTGAACAGAATGATTGGCTTGGAGTCAAGAAGACTTGAGTTCAAACCCTACAGCAGATACTTCCTAGCTGTATGACCCCGGGTAATTCACTTAACTCCTCCCAACCTGTATTTCCTCACCTATAAAATGTAATTAATACTACCATTTACACTACAGGGTTGTTATAAGGACCAAACGAGATAACATCATTGGGATATTAAAAGTTAAACAGTACATTTTATTCTTTTTGGACAATGGCCCTCCCTCCTTGAATCTTGGGGACCATTCTTTTTGTCTTCTCTCATGTACTAAATTCTTCCTTTCTAACACATCATCATCATCATCATTATCATTATTATTATTCGTATTCCTGCTTCATTCCCTCACGAGGTTAGTAATGTGTTAGTGTTTTCATGAGAAGTAGCACAGAATGCTAACTGACAAATTGGACTCAGAGTTAGGAAGAACCAGGTTTCAATCTTGCCTCTGAGATTTACTACCTCTTTGACCTTGGGCTAATCACTTAACTTCTCTGAGCCTCAGTTTCCTCATCTGTAAAATGGGTATGTTGTGACTATCAAATGAGATAATGTATGTCAAATATTTTGCGTTCCTCAAAATTCTATTTAAGCACCATTATTAAGGGTTTTTTTTCGCCTCCAAGGTCCACCATGGTGTCTGGTACATAGTAGGCATTTAGTTATTGAATCAACCTTCACAAATACTTTCCTATCTTATCTCATTGTAGTTTATAGGAGACCCCCGATTTTCTAAAGTTATGCTAGAGGAATGTGACATATGGCAGGGTCTACTGAAAAGGAAAGGATTTAAGCATAGTCCTGGTGACTGCTGCCTAAGGACCAGCCTAGCTAAGGGTGGAGAGGCTCCTGCCACTGGCACTGGCACATTGGCCATCCAGTGATAAATAAAGTTTCACAACCTATGATCCATAAAACAAACTACAAAATACACAATGGCCTTGGGTCTTGTGAGACCCTTTTCCACAATGATGATGCTGGAGGAGGGGCAGAGATAGGTCAGAATTCCTTTGTTCTTTTCATCACCTGTGAACATTAATTTAGCTGTTAGTACTGTCAATGTGAGATCTTTGCCCAGACATCAATAAATGGATATAAGTTAATTCTTGATTCCTTTGATACACCTGGAAAAACAGTGCTGCCTTAATATTAACATTTTCACGTAGTGAGGCGAGGGCTTTGCTGTGATAGTAGAGATGCTATCAGAGCATGTACAACTTGTGGCACTTCTCTTATCAAAATTTTGGTACCTCCTTGAGGCTTATTAAAACTTCAAGAAGACTTGCATGGGCAGGCATCATGGGAGCTGAAAGGACCAACAAAGAAGAGTTCTGTATTTTTCACTCTAGACTCAGAAAAATGCAGTGGGAGACCAAGATCATGCAAAGGGGCATGATGCCTGCCTCTGAGGAGGCAAAGAAATCAAAGAAAATCACTCACTCTGTCCCAAAGAGAAACCAGTCAGACAGCAAGCATTTACTAAATTATTCAGAAAAGCCAGGTCTAGAATCCCTCTATGGAATGGACTGAGGAAGTATCTCTTAGTGACTGCCTAAGGGCCCCTCTTAGGCACTACTTAGGTGCAGCTGTGAGGGAGGTGAGAAAGATAAGCTAAAGAATAGGAGAATATGGGCAGTTTCTTAAAGAGCTAATTTGAGAAGGTCATTAGCAATACCCTCCAGGCACTCAGGCTGGGAGATCTGAAGTGGGAAGACTCCCTTGACATCATCAAAGAAACCTGGTGTGAGCTGCAGTGGTCTAGGGAGTAGTTAAGTAGCGGCTTTGGGATGGAGTTGCCGAGGTGTGTGGAAGTGAAACTTCTGCTATTAATGACAAATTAGAGCAGAGGTAGTATAGTTGTGAACCTGGTGGCAGTAAGACCTAGTTCAAAACTAGCCTCAGACTCTTATTAGCTGTGTGAACCATGGCCAGGTTACTTCATCCCTGTCTGCCTGTTTTATCCTCTATATGTTTTTCAGTGGGGTCTTACTCTTCCTGACCTGCAGACCATACCGTCCATGAGGTTTTCTGGGCAATGATACTGAAGTGGTTTATCATTTCCTATTCCGTTGGATTAAGGCAAATAGAGGTTAAGTGACCTGCCCAGGGTCACATAGCTAGTAAGTATCTGAAGCCAGATTTGAACACAGGTCTTTCTGACTAGAGACCCAGTTTTCTATCCACTGAGCCACCTAGCTGCCCTTCCTAGAATTATAGTGAGGATCAAATGAGATAATACTTGTAAAGTGCTTTGCAAACCTTAAAACACTGTATAAATGCTAGCTACTGTTTTTAGAGTAATCGCTAGTGAAGTTGGTCCTAGTTATGATGACATTGATAGAGATTAGTAGCTGACAGCCAGGAGGGCAATGTGGCTGTAGCGGACAGCAGCAAAGCCAAAGGAACGATTTCAGGAGAGAGTGGAAGAGACAAGTAACTGCCTGGGGAGGGGCGCCAGCAGCCAGCCTTCTCTCAGGTTTCCTCAGGGCTATAAGAGTTGTTATGGCAGCCATTCAAACAACCTTTGCTCGTGTATTTCTGGAGGATGAGTCCTCCACTGCCTCCCAGATAATGTTCCCTTTCCTCCACTGGTACAGTGAGCTGTGGGAGAAAATGTTTTCTATTGGTTTTTAAGGGATTAGAAATGCTTTTATCATACAGCTTTTCCCTCTAGTTGTGTTTTGCTAATATCATTCAAGTAAATGCTTTATTGTTTTATTTCTGATGATTTTCCTGGTCTGATTCTGAACTGGATGAAGGCTTGAGTCAAGAATATAGGTCTCCTCCCTTTTTCTTTTTTTTTCTTTTTGCTAGGCAATGGGGTTAAGTGACTTGCCCAGGGTCACACAGCTAGTAAGTATCAAGTGTCTGAGGCCAGATTTGAACTCAGGTCCTCCTGACTCCAAAGCTGATGCTCTAAACACTGTGCTACGCAGCTGCCCCATAAGCCTCTTCTCAAACATTAAACCTTAGCATAGTATGGGAGAACCTAGAATAGATTCCCTACCCCTGACCTAGAGTAAGGTGGGAGATCCCTTTGATAAAAGCAACTAGAAGACATGAAGACCAAAGGGAAGAATAACTCGCAGAATCTCCCCAAAAGCGTAAATAAAGCAGATAGTTTTATTATACTCTCATGGCAACATTGATTTAGAGCTTAAAGAAGGCTTGGAGATTATCTAGTAACTGAGGCCTAGAGAAGCTAAGACACTTGCCATGGTTACCTAGTAGGCAAGTGTCAGATCCAGGATTTGAACATATGCCTCTTCAGACTTCAAGTCTTTCCATTATACACTGCTGCTACTATAAGACTCTGGTCAGCTCACCTTGCAGTGCTAATGATAGGTATAAAAAGAAAGACTATCATGCCAAGCCTATTGCAGAAGATTAAGAAATCATATGAGGAAATTAGCTCATCCCTCCAAACTTATTTCTCTCTCTAGCTATTTGTGTGTGTGCATAAATAGTGTCCAAGCAAACCTGGAGATGCTGCAGGTTTGGTCTCAGATGGCCGTAATAAAGCAAATATCACAATAAAGAGAGTCACATGAATTTTTTGGTTTCCCGGTGCATATAAAACTTATATTTACACTATACTGCAGTCTATTAAGTGTGCAATAATATTGTCTGAAAAAACAATGTACATACCTTAATTTAAAAATACTTTATTGCTAAAAAATGCCAGCCATCATCTGAGCTCTCAGTGAGTCATAGTCTTTTTGCTGGTAGAGGGTCTTGCCTCGATGTTGATGGCTGCTGACTGATTGGGGTGATGGATGCTGAAGGTTGGGGAAGCTGTGGCAATTTCTTAAAATAAGACAACAATGAAGTTTGCCCCATATTTGAACACTTACAAGACATCATAGGGTTATTAACTGGCCTAATTTCAATATTGTTGTGTCTCAGGAAATAAAGAGGCCCAAAGAGAGGGAGACAAACAGGAATGCTTGGTTGGTGGAGCAGTCAGAACACATACAATGATTATCGATTAAATTCACCATCAAATAGCACTTCTTAAACTGCAACCCCATATGAGGTCATATAACTGAATGTGGGGGTCATGAAAAATTTGGCAACAGCAAAAGGTTTCTGAATGTGCTATGACCAAAATATCAGTACCAAATATTTTGCCAAGATTTAATTCTTTATTTAAAAATAAACAAGCACATCCATTTCATTAGTATGCAAATGTGCTTTTGTCTTTAATAAATGGTAAAATTGTATGTATACCAAAGAATTGTTTTAAAATAAATTTCTTTATGATTTATTATCAGTAAATGTTTGATTTGTATGCCTATTTTATATACCTATATTCCCGGACTCACATAAAAATTTCTTGGACCAAAAGGGGTTGCAAGTGGAAAAAGTTTAAGAAGCCCTGTTCTATGGGAATGGTTCATGGAGTCCCAAAACAATTAAAATAATAACATCAAAGATCATTGATCACAGATCACCGTAACAGATATAATAATAATAATGAAAAAAGTTTAAATATTGCTAGAATTACCAAAATGTGGTACAGAGGCATGATTTGAGAACATGCTATTGGAAAAATGGCACTGACAGACTTTCTGAATGCAGGGTTGCCACATACCTTCAATGTATAAAAAAACATAATATCTACAAAGTGCAGTAAAGCAAAGTGCAATAAAATGAGGTATGCCTGTATAAATGCACATACACATTTTGATATTTGATCACTTCATTGATTGAATGGACACAATGGTATATGGTATAAAATATGTTGGAAAATATGGTTTGAAACTAAGAAATTAAAGGGGTCAAATGTTGTAGATTGGTCAGAAGGCTCACACCATTATGTCATGTACACTTTTCTAAACAAGAGTCAGAAAGTGTCAGACTTGATAAGCACCAAACAATATGAAAAAATGAAATTGAATACATCTGAACAGACAGGAAGGACTTGATTATTGATATTTCAGAATCAGCTGTCTGTGAACAGTCAGACTATTGACTAACTAAAAGGTCAAAATCAACATTGAATTAAAGGAATGGATAAAGATGAGATGAAAACAAGGCATTCAATTACAGCTCTAATCTGACCAGTTTAAACATGTTTTTGATTCTGATAATGGAACATGAATAAAAGTAAAGACATTGACTAATTATCCTCATTTCCTATAGATTTTTTCTTTCTTAGATTAAAACCTCTTTTTTAATGAATTAAAATTGGATTTCTCTCCCTCCCATCCCACCTATTAAAAAAGAAAAAAAAAAACCTTGTAACAAATAAGCATAGTAAAACAAAACAAATTTCACATTGGCCACATCCAAAAAATATACAGATAAGGTAACTGAGTCAAACAGAGGTTAAGTGACTTACCCAGAGTCATACAGCTAGTAAGAGTCTCAGGCAGGATTTGAACTCAGGTCTTCTTAACTCCAGACCCAGTGTTCTGTCCACTCTGTCACCTATCTGCCTCATAAGAAAAAAAAACCGGAAATTATGAAAATAAAGACAGGAAGAATGAATGGATCTGAATAAGTTAACACAGAAGAACTCTATCCTTGATTTTTTAGGCAGTCTTGGTCTGCTTTTTAAAAGATATATCAAAGTGGGGCAGCTAGGTGGCACAGTGGATAGAGCGCCAGCCCTGGAGTCAGGAGGATATGAGTTCAAATTTGGCCTATGACACTTGACACTTACTGGGTGACCCTGGGTAAGTTACTTAACCCCAATTCCTAGCCAAAAAGCAAAAAAAAAAAAAATCAAAGGGAAGAATATTTTAAAAGAATGGGTATGGGTTTATTACCCCAAAAAGGCAATATCCTTGAAAGACTTCAGCAGTTGTTAACACACTGGGTTACTTTTGCATCTTTGTAAAATCCTCCAACAAGGTAATTACAATGCATGTGTTAAGATCATGCTAGATTCCTGGATAAATAAAACCACAGAGAAAACTTTATATCATGACCTTCTGAAGTCATGAAAGGTGTAATATGGGTAAGTCTTTCCACTCCAAAGGTGTTCCTCATTTTTGCAGAGAATGCCCTGTACAAAACCTACATAGAAGACAGATTCCTTCTGGGTGTTTCTGCTTGTGTATAGCATTGTACTAATTGCATGAAGCCCCAGAATAGGTTGGAGTATCACAGGTGAAGATTAGCACTGCTCAAAAGAGCAGTTTGCTCGTCCACACAGGAAAAACAAAGATGATTCAATCAAGCAATCATCTGACAAACGTTTGTTAAGCACCCATGATATGTCAACTACTATGGGTTATAGATGCAGAAATGCATGTGTTCCAGATTAGAACCTGCTGTTGGGTGGGCGGGCCACTGAGTTAGTCCATCAGTAGAAGTACTTTGGTCAGTTACTATAGATGGACAATGAGCTGGACCCAGAACTCAGTAGGAAAAGATTGGGCTAGATTGTAATTGAGAAATTTCATAGCATGTTTAATGATTTTAAATTGCTCCCTGACACAAAAGTCCATATTTTCAACAACAATAATCCTCTGGAATACTACATAACTGGGAATCATGAAATACCAAGGTTTCTGAAAAATCAAAATTGCAGATTTTGCAATTGGAGAAGGTCAATAAAAATATCGTAAATATAAGTAGACTGCAGCATATTCTCATTGGTGCTTTGTACACAAGAAGTATTACAAAATATACTAATAATAACAATTAGCATTTATATAGAACTTTAAGGTTTACATAGTGCCTTACAAATATTATCTCATTTGATTCTCACAATAACCATGGGAGGCAAGTGTTATTTTTATCCCCATTTTACAAATATGGAAACCAAGGCAGGTAAAGGTTAAGTGACTTCCCTAGGGTCCCATATCTAGTAGAGATCTGGAGCTGGATTTGAACTCAGGGCTTCCTGACTTCAAGTGGAACACTTTATCCACTGCACTACCTAGCTGCCTAAAAAAAAAAAAAAAGCAAGCATTAATGTAGTGCTTTATGAGTTTGCAAAACACCATTATCTGTGATCTCCTTTAGGGGCTGGATTTATCATGTTGGAAGAATGAGGATTGACAATGAGCCTAAATGCTATGCCACAAAATAATAAAAGACCTATGCCTTTTAAAAGTTGAATGGATCCTTTGTGGAGAGTTTATGGGAGAAAATGCACCAGAATACCATGGGATGAAAAATCATGGATGGATTGAGATCTACTCCATAGAGAGAATATCTGTATTGATAAGATCAGGGATCCATTTACATATAGAATTTTCAGATTGGATTGAACTGAATTTAAGAACATCTATATTACTAATAAGCCTGTTGGATGGAGGAATATTTGTTCAAGAAATAAGGAACAACTTCATCCACATGACATTATACACCACTAACTTTGAAAACTAGTTTAGATATAATTCTTCCATGTTGTACTAGAAGAGGACCTGATTTCCCTCTGCCTAATGTGTGTTATTGCTCATATCCACTGTCCATTCCTGGCATGATCTTCACTACCTTTGGCTTTCCTGGTCTCTTGCTCAAATCCTACTGTCCTCCTGGTCTTCATGGGGAGGAGAAGGAAATGTGTTTCAAAGAGGACACATTTGGGATACTGAGCTACTGCTTGTGTCTCAAGGAAGGATTGAAAAGTCTCATCTTGCCAAATGAAATTCATTTAACATCTGCCTCTCTAATGTGGTACTAGAAGAAATAACACAGAGATTCTTCAGTTCTTACTCTGACATGTTGCTATGGCACATCCACATTTGAAATGGTCTGGACAACTCTAACCCAAGCCTTGGGGATCAACTTTAGAACACTATTTCTAAGGCTTTAAGTAGAAAGAGATGTTACACATCAGCGAAGAGTGACTACTTTGAGTCTTAGCCAGCCAGCTATAAAACATGTATACAGGTCTCAGTTTTCTAGTGATGTCCCTGTTAGACATCCCCCATTGTTCTTATATACCTTGCCTTGTATGTAGCAGGCACTCAGGAAATAAAAATAGCCAGATATAAGAATTTTTATAAAAATTGAAATATCATACTAAACCTTCTCTAATGTTGTTGCTCAAATCCTTAGAGAAGCAATACTTAGAAGCAAGGTCAAGTGGATGAAGAGTTGGCCTCTATCTGGCCTCTGAGTCAGGGAGATCTGCATTCAAGTCTTGCCTGAGACATACTGGCTGTGTGACCCTGGCAAGGCATTTAACCTTTCTGTGCCTTGTTTTCCTCATCTGTAAAGAAGTTGGATTCTATAGTCCAAGGTCCCTTCCATCTCTAAACATGCATTCTAATAAGATCACTCAAATGGAATTTTTTTTTTTTTGCTCCAAGCCAACTGTTCTCATATGTAAATCTTAAATGTCTTTTGCAAGATTCCAGGTCTCCTCACTCTATGGAACCAAGCAGAAGATTATACATGCTAGATTTACTAATGGGAACCAAGGTATGAAGATGCCAATTCTGAGAGTTGGGGCAGCTTACATAGAAGGTACACAAAAAAAAGTTATGTCTGGACCTTTGCTGAGATTTTTTTTTCCATGCATTTGAAAAGTATTAGCTCTGAAAGAGGGCCAGACATTCTCCATCTGTACTTCCAAAAATCATTTGGAAAAGAAAGAATCCTGGCATGTGTCCTTCAGTCCAGCAGTCCTGTTGTGGATAAAAACAGATGCTCCCATGGTCTATATAAAAGCACAACATGAATCTTTTTCTTTCTGCTTTTTTGACTAGAAAACACCATCCATACCAGTCCAAAACAAGACAGGTGGCATCCATACAAGCTGGAGACGAGGTAATGAGATAATAGACTGTAGGATCTGCCATGGCCAGGCTCATTGGAGTTGGCTTCTATTCAGAATACTCATTGTCTCCTTGTTTTAATGAGCAAGCTCTATAAAATGCACAGCTTCTGACATCACTTTGATTTCCTAAAATTTATTAATCATCTCTTTGTGTACTCGCCTTTAGACAATTTGCTTTTGATGTACTGCAAATATCTATTATATTTATGTAGGCCTGCCTATAACAAGAGACCCAGGGTTCCCAGCTTTGGAGCAAGAGGGCCTAGGGCTATGGGAAGAAAAAATCTTGAAAAGGAAAGTCCCAAGGGCTGGAGAAACAGCTGAAGTGGCAGGTCTCACTTGACATGTCAGTACAACAATGAGTCTTGGTGTCAGGGGGCTTGAAGAAGTCAGGGTCTTCTGCTAAAAGAACAAGTAGAATCAAACCTCTCTGGTCTATAGTAGCCAAAATTGTAAATCCAGTAAAGTATGTGTCTTTAGCATCATTCCATTTCCTTTTCTGACCCCTTTTCTTCCCTTCTTTTGCTTCTTACACCCACCAGGCTGTCATATAGCTACCAACGACCTTGTTCTGACTCCTACATACTCAGGGCCTTCCATCTCCTCTTCCTCCTGGAAGCCTTGGTTTGATAGACTTCTTCATTTTCCCCTTGCTAACCTCATGTATTTCCTATGTTCATTTTCTTAGGGTCCTGATATATGACTGGCTAGCTAATCGAATAAAATACTTGGAGTCAAAAAATTCATGACTGGTGTTGGCTGAATAGGCTGTGTCATCCAGACAATATTTACATATAGCCTGGAGTAATTTAATTCTATTGGACAAATATTTGGTAAGTGCCTACTATGCAACCTACTTTCCTAGACTGTTGTGAAGATCAAGAGATGATTGTAAAGTGCTCAGCACGGTGCCTGGTGCATAGTAAGTGCTTAGTGATAGCTAATAGATAAGTGATTTTTGAGTAGGGGTGTGAAAGGGCCATGGAGAGACTCATGTCTTTGGAACATCACTTTGGCAAGTACTTGAAGGAAGGATGGGGGGGCAGGGGGAGAGGCTGGAAGCAGGGAGAGGAAGCTATTGTAATCATTCAAAGAGAAGCAATGAGAGCCTGAACTAGGGTAGCATACTACTAGGGAGTGGAGAGAATGTATTGAAGGCAAGAGATGTGGAGGTGGAATCTATGAAATTTGGCAAACAATTGGACAAGAGAAGTGAAGGGGAAGGAAAAATCCCAGATGACTCTGAAGTTGCCAGCCTGGGTGCCTGGAAGATTGGTGGTGACCTCCAGCAAACAGCTAAGTTTGGAAGGGGAGTGAGTGTGTGGGTGAGGATCACAAGTCCTGTTTTGGACATATTAAGTTTGAGATGCTGAAAGAACAGGCATTCTGTTGGAATCACCCAGCAGGAAGTTGGCAATGTGAGACTGGAGTTAAGAAGAAAGATAAAGGTTGGATATATAGATTGTTGAGTTAGCTGTATATAATTAAAGCCACTGGAACTGATGAGAGGTAGATAGATAGATAGATAGATAGATAGATAGATAGAGAGAGAGAGAGAGAGAGAGAGACAGAGACAGAGAGCACAGAGAGAGACAGAGAGACACAGAAAAAGAATGACAGACAGAGAAGGAAAGAAAAAGAATGAGAGAGAGAAAGAAAAAGAGAGTGAGAGAGAAAGAGAGAAAAAGAGAGAGAGAGAAGTAGAGAGAGACAGAGAGACAGAGACAGAGAAAGAGAATGAAAGACAGAGAAAGAAAGAAAAAGAAAGTGAGAGACAGAGAAAGAAAGAAAAAGAGAGACAGAGAGACTGACAGAGACAGAGAGACAGAGAGCACAGAGAGACAGAGACACAGAAAAAGAATGAAAGAGAAAGAAAGAAAAAGAGAGAGAGAGAAAGAAAGAAAAAGAGAGAGAGAGAGAAAAAGAGAGAGACAGAGAGAGAGGTAGAGAGAGAGAGAGAGAGAGAGAGAGAGAGAGAGAGGGAGGGAGAGAAAGAGAGAGAGACTGATAGAGAGGAGAGGGTTTAGGACTGACTTGAAGGGCAGCTCCAGCTTAGCAGGTAGGAGATGGATGATGATTCAGGACAGGACACCTGAGGAGCAGGGAAGCCGACAGGAAGAGAACTAGGAGAATGCAGCATAGCAGAGAGAACCTTGGAATCAGCAGACCTGGATTTAAATCAACGTCCTACTATTTACTAGCTGTTTATCCTTTAAGGACCCTCTTCATCTCTCTGGGCCTCAATTTCAACATCTTCAAAATGAGGGGATTGGCCTAAAATACTTTGAAGCTTTGAATCCTATGATCCTGTGAATGTCTTAATCCAAAGGAGTAAGTGATACAAGGATTTCAGGCATCATGCCAGGGCCAGTGGAAGAGATACCTGGAGACAGATGGTTTTTTCCTGGTGCCCCTCCAGTCACCCCTCCCCTCCGAGGAGGCCTCCTCCTGCACCTATGGATTTGTCTCCAGTCACACAGACTCCATGCTTGACAACTCTTCTGTCTGTGATTCCAGTGGCGATATGTAATTAGAATCAGAATGGATTAGAGGAAAGCCCCTATGGGCCCCTGACTATTGGGAGCCTCCCCTACCCGCAAATGAAGGCACTCACTGGGCAAAAGGCCTCTTTCCCCTTTGGGCCAATTTGATTCTGGATGTAACTTAAGAACCTCTGTTCAGGAAACACCACCTGTCACACCATCAGGAAGGAGTAGAATGTCCCTTGTCAGTGCCACAGAATCCCATCATGACCCAGGTGCTTTCCATACTCCCCAACCATCTGGCCTGTGTGTGATAGATACTGCACTTGGTGGCACATAGTCTGAAAGTGATTGCTATCTATACCCATTCTTCCTGCTGTTGTGACCCCAAAGGGAGTCTTAGAAATAAGAAATGAATTCCTGTCCTAAACAATTCTCTGAAAGATACTCAGAATTCTTAGAGGGGAAAGGATACTTAAATGCCTCAGTTTCCTTAATTGTACCATGAGGCAGATGGTACTAGGCTGATTCACTAGATACAGAACAGCTTCCTCCCACAAAAGTGAGTCTTAATCCTGATATGAATCTTCTGGTTGACTTGTGAAATGTCCTAAGAAAGATAGCTGGAAGGAGTAGTAAGTCATGATGGCTTCTGGGCTTTGACCTTGGCATAGAGCTCTTCAGGGTCCTTGTCATCTTGGTAGAGTGGGAAGAGTTCAACTCTCACCTCTCATATTTCCTACCTATGTGAGCTTGGGCATAATACTTAACCTCCCTTGGCCTTAATTTCTCCCTTTGTAAAATGAGAGAGGATCACGTGGCTTTTGTGGTTCCTTCTGGCTTGAGATCTGTGATAGCAGGTGACAGATTCGGTAGGGTGTTCATTATGGGTCCATGCTGCCCAGGTATAAAATAATAATGATGACCACAGGGGAAGGTGGGCTGTGAGGAGTAGTCATTTTGCCTGGAGAATCAGAGTTTGACTGAAGCATGCAGGAATCCAACGAGAAAAAAGACTTCCCCTCCCCCAAACTACTTCCTTGAAGTTTTTTCCCAATTAAGTGTATGCAGCTGAATACATTCTCCTGAGTGGGAGATCAGAAAAGACTGCATAATAATTGTCACCTACCTTAGCCTTGAGGGCCACTAAGATCTCCACTTCATTTCTAGGAGTAATTTGTTGGGAGGTGCAGTAGATGGGGATGGGATTCAGCATTTAGTTATAGTAATATGGTAACGAACTAGTCTTTCTCATAATCAATTCAATTGAGCAATCTTTTATGTGCCTAGTATATACCAGATATTATGCCAGGCACTGGGTATACAGAGGTAAAAGAAAAGGTGCCTTCTCTCAAGGAGCTCATACATGTCGTCCTATAATGCAAAGAATGATAGACTTGGAATGCTAGATCTAGAACTCTGTTAGATTGTAAACTCCTTGAGGGCAAGGACAGACTTTTGTCTCTTTTTGTATCCCCAGTGCTTGGCATACTGCCTGGCATATAGCAGAAGTTTAATAAATGCTTATTGACTGAAGAGAAGGCATCTCAGAAGTCATCTTATCATTCATTGGTTCTTTTCAGCGTTGGTGATCACTTTATATTGGAAGGCCTCGGCGTTGTACCAAATCAATCCAATTTTCATATTTTTGCAGTAGTTTCCAATGTGTTGCAGGGTAATGAAAAGACTACTGGACTCTTGAAGTGTAGGGGTCATATGAGAGGCCTTAAAGGGGGCCTGGTTAAAATGAACTATAAGTATAGGCTTGCATTGGTCAAGGCTGGCCAGGTGTACCAGCACAGCCTGGAGTGATTGTACCTTTGATACTTCCTCTTAGGACTATATGCTATTCCTCTATGATTTTTGACCCTTATGAAAGTTCATGAAGAGAGTTAGAAAAGAAAGGTAGGCCTGAATGACTTGTGATCTGCATCTTTAGCAAGAATACTCACATAAATGAGATCCATCTGCGCATTTGAGAGTTCATACTGGAGTCCTCAGAAGAAAGTAAGCTATTTGAGGTCAGGGTCTGTTTCTCTTATTTCTTTTCTTCTCTTCCCCTTCCCTTCCCTTTTCCTTTCCCTACCCTCTTTCCCTTCCCCCTTCCCCCTTTCCTTTCCCTTGCCCTTTCCCCTTCCCCTTTTCCTTTCCCTTGCCCCTTCCCTTCCTCCTTCCCCTTTCCCCTCCCCCTTAGCTCTTCCTCCTTCCCTTCCCTTCATCTTTGTATCCCCAATGCCTAGTACAGTACCTTTCCTAGAGAGAAGGCTACTGGCAATGCTTGCCTTAGTGTGTGCTAGAAAACCAAGGTGTGCCTGAGCCTTGATCTCTGTAGTCTGTGAGTGTAAGACACTTAAGAGTTTTATCTCGGACATGACATTTCAATCACACACCCCTCAATGCTGTGTGCTTCCCACAAGGCTAGACTCTATGTTAATTCTAAACAGATTTCACCTGTACAAAAGTGTTCATAGGATTTGCCCAGGGCACTTTCCCAGTCGGGGTGACTCAGAAAGTCAGGTCCTGGTTACGGGCCCTATAGAACCCTACAATCTAGATGGGGAGATAAGGCCAGGGCCCCTGCAAAGAGAGCTAACGATACGCGGCAGCAAACGAATGCCAAGGGCGTGATGAATGATACAGGCACTGATAGCGACTGCTGGTGTTCAGAGGTGGGAACTCTCAGTTAGTGTGCTTTGTATGCCCCTCAGCCCCACTCCCAGTGCTGGGAACTGCTTACAAAGTCCTCTCCATGATTGTTTCAAAAGTGATATATTTTGGCAGAGAAGAAGCAAGAGTTTTCGAGTTCTTGTATAAATGCTATTAGAGCAAATCAGTTTTCCAGGTTTCTGGGCCCCGAGGCAAAGAAGGTTCCAGTTGATAGTAACTTCCATGGATAAGGCAGTTCAGAAGCAGCAGCAGCAAGTATTTGATATTTCTGCTGCTCCTTAAAGTGTGTGAAGGGCTTTTGTGTATTAGCTCATTGGAGTCTGGCAGCAGCCCTGCTGAGCTGGATGCTTCAGGTTTGATTGGCCCCATTTTTCACAGTTGACGCTTAGAGAAGTGACTTGCCTATGTCACCCAGCTAGGGAGTGTCAGAGTCAAACAAAAGCCAGCCCTGGTCAACTCAACTAGCAACTTAAATTAGCAGAAAATGTTGGTCAGCACTGGGGTGTCGAAAGTTCAGAGTAAAAGATCTTGTCGTCTGCAGGGAATAATAAAAATAATAATAATAACTTAGCTTATATAGCTTTGGTTGAGGTAAATGGTATAATTATTATTATCTAGGAGGGGGGAAGTTTGGGTGAGAAAACTAATCTTCAGAGTGGAGACATGACTTTCCCACAGTTACCCATCTGCTAAGCGTCAGAGTCTGGACGGATTCAGGTCTTTTGACTCCCTAGACCTACCCCACCACACTGCCATTACATGGAAACCTTCACATTTTTGTAGCAATTTGAGGTGTATAAACAGAAAGACCCTGATTGGTAGTGACAATATTGTTGTTGTTCAGTCATTTCAATTGTATCCTCCCATTTGGGATTTTCTTGGCAAAGATACTGAAGTGGTTTGCCATTTCCTTCTCCAGTTCATTTTACAGATGAGGAAACTGGGGCAAACAGGGTGAAGTGACTTGTCCAGGGTCATATAACTAGTAAGTATCTGAGGCTGGATTTGAACTCAGGTCTTCCTGACTGCCTGTTATTATCACCCTCTTTTACTTCCCTTCCTTTCCTTTTCCCTTTTCCTTTTCCTTTTCCTTTCTTCTTTGCATCACCAGTATCTTCCCCAGAAGGAAGGCTATTGGTGATGGGTTTTACATATGAGTAAACTAAGGCACAGAGAAATAAAAGAAAATTGCCGCATTTCACACTAGTAAGTGAGAGGCTAAGACTAGAATCCAGGTTTCTTGACTCTTTCCCTTTAAAGAAGTATTGAAAACAAATACTGTTTTGGCCCTTAGTATAAAAATGTTAGGTAGAGGACTTTAGCCAACTATCTTTCATATGAGTTATGTAAATGTACAGAAAGCAAAAGAGAGTTATTGTATTGGTAGTAGTCATGCAAATGCAATAGCCAACACTATAGCCAGATGCTATACGGTCACTGAGCGTATTTCTCATAAAAGCCTTCAGTCTGCAGCCTCCACCTACATGAACATCCAGAACAAGATGCCCAGTTCATTGAGAACAGTGGCAGAAGCTAGGTGGCACAGTGGATAAAGTACTGGCCCTGGATTCAGGAAGACCTGAGTTCAAAACCAACCTCAGACATATAACACTTACTAGCTGTGTGACCCTGGGCAAGTCACTTAACCCCATTGCCTAGCCAAAAAAAAAAAAAAAAAAAAGAACAGTGATAGAGTTCTAGGTACTGGAACTGGCCGGTGAATGGGCCATCCATTTGTTGGGAATGGAGAACAGAGGACAAATTTGAGAGATATAGCAGAGGCAGTTTACAAAACTAGGTAATTCTTTTAAAACTCCAGGTTGTAGAGGTGTCGATCTGTATTAGTAGAGGGAATTTCCTTATTGGGAAGCTCCTCATACCAATGAAATCACAGGTTCAATTCCTTATCCTTCCCCTATAAGAAAGGCAGAATCGAGAGCAACTTTTTGGTGTCGGGGATCTCTCACACACTCATACACTCATGCCCCAATGTGTCCCTTCGACACTTTCTTCTCTTGTGTAATCTACAGGGAGCTCAGAAATTTGCCCATTCTGATTAGAGATCTGAGTAGCAGCAGCTCATTTATTGCTCCCCACTACTGATATCAATGCATCAGAAAGACACTATGACCCAGAACCCAAAGGGCCCCAAAGCCCCTGCCCTTGTATTCATTCTCACATGACGGTCCCTTCTATCCGTGGGAACTGCCAACCCCAGCCTTCGTACAAGTCAATTGCCATGAGCCACTCTGCATCTAACCAAAGGCAGATTCTCCTACACAATTTTCATTGCTACTCCCTTTCTCTACTATACACAGACTCAGCCTCTCCTTGAACCCCTTACCAAAGCAGTCCACAACAAAAACTAAAACAATACTAGCTTTCTGTCCACACTTCTTGCCTTTCTTGGCGTGGGAGGCTGGTAGGCAGTGGGATGTCTATTTTCCACCAAGTATCATTGCTGGACATCCTAAACAAGGGAAGAACTTAAGCCTGTCATGGCCGGCTCTGCCCCAACCTTGTAGGGCACCCAGTTAAACTCTCGTTGCCAGCATTCCCAGACTCTGACAATTGGGTATGAAAGGAGGAGGGAGATGGAAAAGTCAAATATAAGCCCCAGATTTGGAACATCAGTAAATAAATGGAAACATCTTTAAAATAAGTTAAATGTGCCTGAAGCTTCAGTCTGCCAAATGCAACCACCTGTTCATCCATCATGTTTCCTTTATTCTTCTGAGATCCATTCCAGATAACAGTTAAAGCAGGACCCAGTTGTTCCTGCTGGCTCCCTCTCAGATAATCACAGATTGTAGGATACAGTAGATAGAAAGTTAACCTTTCCAGGCAGGAGATCTGGGTTCAAGTTCCACTTTTGACACATTCCGGTTGTGAGTTCCAAGAAAATCTTTTAATATCTCAGTGTTCCAGGCAACTCTCTTAAAACTATAAACTGTAGAGCAATTGTAGACCCCACCACCTATGCCACCTTGGGCAAGTCACTTAATTTTCCTGGGCCTCACTTTCTTCATCTGTAAAATGAAGAGACGGGGCTACATGGCCTTTGAGATCCTTCCAGGTCTAGATCTTTGATCCTATAGAAGACTTGAGGGCATGGGAGGGGTTGTTGTTGTTTTAAGAATGAGTGGGGCTTAGGTGTTTCGTAGAGAATAGAGGGAATTTTGTCAATGAGTGCTTCTTACACCAATGAAATCATAAGTCAGGACAAAAACAAAAAAAATTTTTTTTAAGACCAACCTGTTTTATATGTACATATTACTTTCTCCCAACAGAATGTAAACTACTTGAAGGCAAGGACTATTTTTCTTTTCTCCTTTAGGATCCCAGGGTCTACTATAATGACTTCCACATTTGGGGGTGGCAGAAGAAGGATCTGGAACTGAGATTTCCTTGGGAGAGGGAGCTCTTCTGTAACCTCAAGTCTTTGAGAGTTGGCTGGAGATCTGAGATTTTAAGTGACCTGCCCGGGCATACAGCCAGTATATGTCAGAAGCAAGGCTTGAACCCAGGGCTGCCTGACTCAAATCCCTGGCTCTCTACCCATTATGCCATGATGTCTTTCACTTTACACACAGTAGGTACACAATGTCTAATTGGGTTGGCTTAGACCTGCATTCTATACCTCTGGCCCTCTTAATATGCCTTGGCTGTGCCTTCCATAACACAGTGGGCAGTGATGAGTTTTTGTCAGAGGTGACAGCTAGAAGCCTGTATCGTATGTTTCACTCTGTTTCATGTCATGCCTTTGCTATTTTGAGGGAATTAAGGTAACACTTTTAAAAAATGGGACATTTATTTTTTGGTGTACATTATCTGTTTCCAGGCAATGATTCACAATATCTAAACAGAATAGCATTCTAAGTTCCCAAACAGCACCCATTTTGAGCTAGATTATTTTTTACCACAGATATTTTACTTACATATACCTTTAATCATGGGGCAAATTACCTTATTAACCACTGGGGAGTCTAGGCTTATAACTTAATTATAACATCTCTTTCTTCTCATTAAAACCACATGGATTTTAGTTCTGTGCTGCTTTGCATTTCCCCTTGCCTGTGAATATCTATGCAATAATAGGGGCATAAAAGAATTTCGGTTATTTTGTGTTGATGACTAAAGGGTTAGCAACATTTAAAAAAAAAAAAAAAGGTGGTGGGTGGAGGAGAGGAGAACTGTCTGGATAGACTTACACTAACCAGTCAACATAACAGCTACTTGGGTGGTAGGGAGTTCTGAGATGTGTACAGTCGTTTACTGCTTTCTCTCGCCAAAACATCTGGAATGCAAAATCTTGTCGTTAGACAGCCACACATGTTAGAAAAACAACAGGACAGAAAAAAAACAGGACCCAAAAAAATAACTGGATAAAGCCTCATTATTGCTGGTAGGAAATTAGACATTTAAGGTTATACTTCAAAGTAACTATTTTTATTGCAACGGCCCAACCAGTTTAATTTATTGGACAATGGAGCAGGATCGCAACAAAGAAAAGAAAAATCAAACCTGTAAGAAGTCATGTATTAAGTGGTTTTAAAAAAGAAAATCTGCAATAACAATGATAAAAATTATATCCTTTTACTCATTCCCCCACAAATAAGTAGATGGTTTAGAAAAAAAAATCGTCCTCCCCACAAAAAAGGCTTTGTTCTTGCTGAAAATTGTCTCTCAAGTAAAGAACTCAATTATGTAAAAATACAGCCCCCCAAAGTCTTAAAGAAATTTTTCCAGCTTTAAATATATATTGATGCCATTCCCTCCCAACTTCTTCAAATAGCTTCCACAATCATTCCCTCTCTCTCCCTTATCTTCATTCTCTTTCTATGAAATGGTTCCTTCCTAGATGCCCAAGCCCTCTCATTCTTAAAACAACAATAACAACAACAACAACAACCCCTCCCATGCCCTCAAACTACTGCTTTCTATGCTTCTTCCCTTTCTCAGACAAACTCCTAGAAAAATGTGTTGTCTCCACTCAATTGCATCCACTTCTGCTCCCCCTTCTCTTCTCAACACTTTCGAAACTGTCTACCAATTGAACCTGCTACCTCCAAAGTTACCCAAAATCTCTGGAAAAAATCCAGTGGCCTTTTCTTAATCTTCATTCTTCTTGACCTCTCTCCAGAAGTTGATATTGTTGGATACAGTGTCCTCATAGATACTTTCTCCGCTCTTGGTTTTTGAGACACTGCTTTCTCTGGCCAGATGACTGCTCCTCAGTCTCCTTTGCAGGATTGTCATCATTTGCTTGCCCTCCAAGTGTACTCCAAAGCTCTCTCCTAGGTCCTCTCCTGTTTTCTTTATGTATTTTCTTTCTTGGTGATCTCATCAGCTTACATGGATTTAATGGTAATCGTTGTGTTGATGACTCTCGGATTGATATATCCAGCCCTAGTCATTCTCCTGAGCTTCAGTCACCCATCCCTGTCTATTAGACATTTCAAATGGATTGTCCTGTAAGCATCTCAAACTTCACTCTACTCACACTGCCACCACCTTGATTCAAGGCTCTTATCACTTTTTACTTAGACTCTGGCAACAGACTCCAAATTGGCCTCTCTGCCTCATCTCTCCTCCCTCCAATTCATCCTTCACAAAGCTGGCAATGTGATTTTTCCCAAGATACAAGATGGGCCATGCCACTACTCTACTCAGTAAGTTCTAATGGCTCCCTATTGTCTCTAGGATCAAATATAAAATCCACTATTTGACATTTAAACCCCTCTACAATCTGACCCCATCCTACCTCTTCAACCTTATTATATATTACTCTACTCTATGCACACTATAGTGCAGCCACATTGGCTTTCTTACTGTTCTCTCAGAGACAGCACTCTGTCTCCTGTCTCCATATCTTTGTATTGGCTGTTTCCATGCCTAGAATTTACTCTCATCTTATTACTGAGAAGTAACAAGTGATGAAAGGGATGGACTCAGAGAAACCTATAAAGGCTTGCATGGACTGATGTAAAATGAAATGAGCAGAACCAAGAAAACGAATTTTTGTAATGACTACAACATTCACTGTAACATTGCAATCAATTTATACAATGACTATAACATTGTAAAGAAAAAAAAGTTAAGAACTCTGATCATGGCAATGACCAAACATGACTCCAACATATCTTCAAAAGGTGATAATTTTGTTTCTTCTATGCCTATAAGCTTATTCTTTTAATATCTTTTTCTTATTGTCATAGTTGGAATTTTTAATATTATATCAAATAATAGTGGTGATAATGGATATTCTTTCTTTCCTTTAGATCTTTTTAGAAAAGACTCTACTATTTCTTCTTTACATATAATGCTGGTTATTGGATTTAGCTAGATTCTATTTATCATATTAAGGAAAAGTCCATTTATTCCTACTTTTTTTAACGTTTCAAGAAAAAAATGGGTAATTGTATTTTGTCGAAAGTGTTTTGGGGGGCATTTATTAAGATAATTGTGTTGTTTTTGTTGTTTTTGTCAATAAGATGATCTATTATGCTCATAATTTTCCTGGCATTCATAGATAGATTCAAAGTGGAATAGACCTTAGAGTTTGTTGAGTTCAACCTCACAATTTTATAGATGAGGAAACAAGAGTATAGAGAGATTCAGGTGAACTGTTCAAGGTCATGTAAGTAATAAGTGGCAGAACTGGGATTTAAATCCAGCTTCTCTTCCATTAAGTACTGTACTTTCCCTACTATACTATACAACCAGGGCCATTATACTGGCCCCTTTCCTCAGCTACTCTGGTTTCCTTATGGATAACAAAACCATGTTCATTGTAGTGTTAATTGTATTTGGTCTGATTAAACGAATTTTGTTCTTTTATTTTTTCTTTGTGAACTGTATTATCCACACCAAAAAAAAAATAGTTGTTAATTGATAAGAATTAGTAACCCATGGAACATGAATATGATTGGTCTCTGTTACCCAGAAAACAATAATTTAGAATACGTGATTTTGGGACCATGCCAGATATGAGAGAGATTATGGTATTCATGTGGTACCATATCTTTTTGTCATTGTGAGGTTCAAATGAGATAATGTAGGAAGGTCAAAAGAGATATATGGCTTCTTGAAAAGTATAAAGCACTTTGTACAAGGCAGCATTATGATGCCAATACGAACAACTCATTTGGAAACTTTGGTGCATGGCTGCTTCCTAAATTAAACTAGAGTTGGTCTTTAGGATTAGTCAAGCATTTCAAGATAATGGCGATCCATCTGATTGTCCCCCAGGCCTTGGTGAGTGGTAAGAGAAGCCTAAAGCCTGCATAGCAAGCTCATGCCCTCAGATAATTTCCCAAAACTCATCACCTGACAATTACAGTGCTTTCAATCCTAAGCTTCAAAACATTTGGAAAATATTCATAAACATGTTTCAGAATCCCGTGGTATAATTGAGGCATTTTTCTAAGATTAAAAAGTAGAGAAAACTGGCATGAGGTTTGTTTGAACAAGTGTGCTGGTGATTTCTATTCCGAAGATGAGAGAACATTGATGAGGACTCCTGGCAATATGCTTAGGGAGCTTTGCTGTGTGAATGCAGAGAATACAAAAGAATCCTGTGCAAAGCTCTGAGACGTTGTAGGACAAACCACTCCAAACTTAGAAATACAGTGGTTGGGGTGGGGGGGGGGGAATATTTGGAAGAATTATACTCCCTGTAGTTCGAGGAACAGAAGAAAATGCAGACAATGGGATCTTTGCTTTGATCCTTGCTTACATAGAAACATATGCCTGATCCGGCAGAGTTTCTCTGCTATGGGACTCCCCGACTCCATCCCCCAGACTTCCCTGGAAAGGAAACAGGACTCGAAACCGCTGCTGGAAAACTGGTTGGTCACAAAGCATTGAAGAAACACAAAATATCATTGTTGTATTTAAGCCTATAAAAATGTTTAAAAGGGATGAAAACAATAGGAATAAAGATTTCTTCCTTGTGACCAGATACAATGAAAACAACACATATATTCCCTCTTAGAATTACTCTCCCAACAGGAAATCTCATCTCCTTTGAGATTCCAAGGGTGGAGAGAGCAGAAGGGAGTAGTCTTGATTAGAAAACTGTAGCAAGCTGACCCTCATTTGCCTTCCCTGGGTCATATTTTTTGATTTTCAAAGGAATCTCTTCCAGTCAGGGTATTGGCTTGAGGAAATATTCTTGGGAAGGAAAAGAGCCAATTTCTAGTCAGGGGAGCTGGGAAGGCTTGGCACTTTTTATTCGGAAAGGGAAGGGGTGCAAAGTAGGAGACTGATTCAAATGGTAAGCGGTCACCCTGAGATATGAGCCAGCCGCCTCTCTTGGCCTTCACATTTTCAGTTAATGAATGGGCATGGGAAACTGGAGTAAGATCAAAGTCTTTTTATGACAGAATCACTGACATTCCTGAAATAGCTCCAAATTCCTTTCTTCACAATAAGCATGAATCAAGTCACTGACATATAAAGAGGACCCACAAAGCAAACCTTGAGTTCTTTTGTTACCTTGACTTTCAGCTCATTGCCTTGTCTGACCTCCTGTAAAAGTAGTTCAGCCCAGGCGGGTGGGAGGGCGAAGGGGGGCAGACTTGGTCATTGTCCCCCTTCCACATAAAGATGTCCAAAGTCAAAGTCAAGAGCCTCTGAAAATGGAACTTTCAAGAAACAAAGAAAGAAGGCCCATTAGTGTAGTTAAATATTTAGATTAGTTCACCACATTTGACTTAATCTGGAAGGGTAAAGGGAAAAAAAAAAAGAGGCACACCCCAGGGGAGGCTCAGAGGATAAAAGCCCTATTTAAATGTGGATCTGCTTGGAGGTGACAGTACAAATGAAATCAAACAAATAGGAGTGTGTCTGGCTTCCTCCCACCCCCCAGCTAAACCAAGCTAGGTTTAGCTGGGTGGTGCACATCATTTTAGGGTTTGGACCATAAAATGGAATGGATTTAAGAATAATTGTATCACCTAAAGTCTTTCCCCACTGGCTTAAGTGCTACTGGCTTAAGTGCTATTTCCTTTTCCCACACCTAAAGAAGAGGCAGTGAGAAAGAACCAGAATCTCTGTCTGTCTTTTTCTCTCCTGCTTTCTCTGTCTCTGTCTCTTGTCTGTTTCTGTCTCTCTCTCTCTCTCTCCTCCCACTTCAGTCATGCTTTTTCCTTCCATTATGACTATATCTTTCCCTATTTTCCTTCCTGGCTTCAGGCTTTGGGAAAAAAAGGGAGAGGAGGAGGATGAAGAAAGAATCATAGAAATATAGGGTCTTAGAGTCAGAAAGGGAATTGAGGATTAGAAAATTGAGGCCCAGAGAGGGTGGAGTGAGCTGTCCAAGGTTCCCTTGCTAGTCAATTAATATTACAAACATTTATTAAGTGGTTAGTGTATGTCAGTAGGGGCAGCTAAGTGTCACAGTGGGCAACTGGGCTTGGAATCAGGAAGACTCATCTTCATGAGTTCAAATCTGACATCAGATACTTATTAGCCATGTGACCCTGGACAAGTCACTCAACCCTGTTTACCTCAGTTTCTTCATTTGTAAAATGAGCTAGAGTAGGAAATAGCAAACCATTCTAGTAACTCTGACAAGAAACCCCTTAGCGCACAAAAGGGGTCATAGAGAGTCGGACACAACTGAAATAACTAAATAACAACAGCTACTATATGACAGATGCCGTCTCATTATCAGTGGTAAAGTCAGTGCTGGAGAGCCCTTCAGTGTGTATTAGGAGGAAAGGGATGGATAAGAAAAGTACACACACACACACACACACACACACACACACACACACGTATGTTTATGTATGTGTGCATATATATATATACCTATAGAATATATTATTATATATTATACACACACATACATATATAAAAGATTGGAGGAGAAAGACAAAATAAATGATTGAGATACAAGATCACAGAATAACAAAATTTTCTAACTGGAAGATAACTTAGAGATTATGTCTTTTAGTCCGTTCATGTTCCAAATGAGGAAACTGATGCGCAGTGTCCGAACAGAATCAAAGCTACAGAGAGGTTAACAGAATAATTTTGTCTCTTCTATACCTTTTCTTGTCCACCACCTGCCTCCACACCTTCTCCTTCCATTGCCCATGCTGAATTTGGCATTGTCAATGCCAGCTTTAGGGTTTTGGTGGGCATGGTTTGCAAAAGACTTGAGTACACTCCTATCAATTTCAACAGAAATAATTACTTTTGGGGGGCGGGGCAGAGAGGTGGTACAGTGGATAAAGTGCTAGGCCCACAGTCAGGAAGACTTAAGTTCATATCCAGCCTCAGACACTTTCTAACCATGTGACCCTGGACAACTCACTAAACCCTGTTTGTCCTAGTTTTTTCATCTGTAAAATGAGCTGAAGAAGTAAATGGCAAACCACTCCAGTATCTTTGCCAAGAAAACCCTAAATGAGGTCACGGAGAGTCAGATACAACTAAAAACAACTTAATAAGTTACTTTTAAAATTACATAACAAGTAAGGTCATCCTCTGATATTGGATGCTGACAGCCTTTGTTTCCATAATTCAATGTTGGTCTTGTGTTCAGGATTCATCAGTGGATTGATTCAAGGAGGCGAAGGAGGGTGTGTGAATCACAGAAATTAAAATGCTAGTCAAGTTGGATAGGTTGAAGAGAGATTGGAGCCCAGAAATGAGCTGCTGAAACCTGCTGGTTCTTAATTCTGGCGTGTTCCCCAATAATGACTGGAGGCAAAGGACCCGGGTTCAAATTCTGTTTGTGGCACTTACTCTCTGTGTGACCTTGGGCAAGTCCCATTTAATTTCCCTAAGTCTCAGTTTCTCATCTGCAGACTAAATGGCCAACTCTAGATCTATAATCCTATGACCTCATCCTTTTCTCAGAAGCATTCCATACTTACGTCCTTGGAAATAAGGAATATTTGAACTCATTTCCTTAATTATTTATCATTTAGCATTCGTTCCAGACCTTTTCATTGTCAAGCCTTTTAAGTCATTTTGATTGGTTATTCCCTGTAATGACCTAGGAGAGGGAAGGAGGCTCCCATTTCAAAGATAAGGGATACAACTTCACATAGGATTATTATTATTATTTTTTTTTTTGGCTAGGCAATGGGGTTAAGTGACTTGCCCAGGGTCACACAGCTAGTGAGTGTCAAGTGTCTGAGGCCAGATTTGAACTCAGGTCCTCTCTACTCCAAGGCTGGAGCTCTGTCCACTGAGCCACCTAGCTGCCCCCTTCACGTAGGATTATGCAAAAGGTGAGGGTCGGAACTGGAACCATAGTATTTAGATTCAAGGTTTCTTTTCCTTGTTCATCCCTCAGGGCAGAGCAGGTTCCCAGATCATCTACCTGATGCCCAAACAATGGATTCATTCAGTCAGTTTCTTCAAACCACAGGTCACTTCAAAGAAAACATCAATCACATCAGTTTCTTGACTGGAACCAGTGATCAATTCGATCATAATGGTCAACCCCTTAGTCCTTCATAGATAGACACATCATTAGATTATGAGAGGTGGGGGTGGTGCACAGGGCAGAATGCTGAATTTGAAGCCAAAGGACCTGAATTCAAGCCCTGTCCCTTCCCCTTGCTTGACCTACGACCTTGGTCTCTTCACCTCCCTAAGTTCCTTGAGAGTAGGGATCATTTCCTTCTTTGCACTTGTATTCAATGTCTGGCATATAGCAGGTGCTTAATATCTGTTGTTAATATCTTAATATCTCATTGATTGGGCTTCAAGTACCTCATCTGTTAAATGAGAGGGTTGGACCGGACAGCTTCTGAGGTAGGTTCCTTCCTGCTCTAAATCTCTGATCATCATAGAGCCTAAAAGTATTCTTCTAGACTTGAAGCTACTTGTAATAGGGCACAGGGAAAGATGTTGGTGCAGGGCAAGTGAATCATCACATCTCTACTGGAAGGTCCCTTAGATAATCAGAGGTATTCAGCATTGCATTTAGCAACTATTGGTCAGGCAGTCGACAGCATTTATTAAGCACCTACTATGTGCCAAGCTAAGCATTAAGGATACAAAAAGAGGCAAAAGACAGTCCCTGCCCTCAAGAAGCTAACAGTCTAGTGGAGGAGACAACAAGTAAACAGACAAATATACAGGATAAATAAAAAATAATTAAGGGAAAGCAACAGAATTAGGAGGGGCTGGAAAAGGCTTCAGATAAAAGATAGAATTAAATTCTTACTTTGTATTGTGCTTAGTTCTTGGCAATACAAATAAAGCCAGCAACATAGTCTCTGCCCTTAAGGCACTTACATTCTAACAGGGAAAGACAACACATAAAGGGGAACTGGAAGGAGAGAGGGAGGGAGGCACATGGGTGATGGCGAGGCTGGAAATGTCTGGGAATTGTGGGTGAAGGCCTTTGAAATAAAGCCAAGGCTGGACTATTGAAGCCCTGGGTGGCTGCAGTGTTGGAGTCCATGGGAGAGACAGAGGGAGGAGATGGAAATGATGGCCTGAGTGGAGTGCCGCCAGCATGGCTGGAGAGATCATATCTGTTAGAAAAAAAAATTTTATTAGTTATATCAGACAGCTGTTCGGAAGATGGCTGATGATAAAGAGATCTACCAAGTGTCCTTATTTTGACACAAGTAGTCACAGATGTATCTTTTGGAAATAATTCCAGAAGGTTCCTGAAATTACCTCCTATTACCAGGTTTGCTTTACAGTTAAAAACTGAGCAATGTTACAAACCAGGTGTTTTTATTAAATGGAAAGGGAAAGCAAGTCAAAGATACAATCTGTGGTGTTAGAATCATAGCAGCCAGCATTATACAGTTTTGAGATTTCCACAGTGAGATAAAGATATTGTAAATCACAAGTTTTCATGCAATATAGTGGTTTATGAGAACAGATTTAATTTTGTCTAGTCGGATAAAAAAATTTATTACCTTCTGATATCTTATAGTGCTTGGCATATAGTAGGTGCCTGATAAATGCTTACTAATTGACTATATGTTGGCATTTGCATGTAGGCTATTTTGTCTTGATCAAGAACTGTGAACTTTTAAAGAACTGTAACTTTTAAACTTAGAAGCCTCCTTAATGTAAATAAGCCTTTTAGACACATAGACTTAGACCTGTGAATTATTGTTCTGGGGAGCTCCCAGTGAGGAACTTTTTCTACCCATGTAGGTTGATAGTCTTAGTGAGTGGCCTAGAAGTATTGAAAAGATTAAGTGACTAGCCCAGGGTCACACAGTCTTTATGTGTCAGAAGTATGGCTTGAACTCCGGTCTTCCTGGGTTCAGCTCTTTATCCACTATGCCACACAGCTTTTCAAATGTAACAATCTTATTAACTTAATTGAGCCTTAACTCTTACTTAATTTCAATCATTTATACATCCATAAACCAATCATCTATAAATTTTGAGATCTCCAATATTTTATTTCCACAAAGGATAGGTTGTTACAGTGTGACAAGGGAGGGAGGGAGACACTTCCTTCACTGAAGACACTTCCAGAAATATATATATGGAAGTGATTGAGAAGGCTAAGAAAAATGTGTGCATTTAGAATCTGTGAGAGGATCCTGGGGTGTGTGCCATAGGGGGCACTCAATCCATCAAGCCAAAACATAATCAAAAACATTATGTGAAGAAAAGATTATAAAATATGTTCCCTCTTAGGACCTAAGCCTCATTCTTCCAATCTATCACTTTACTCTGGAAAGTTAAAAGCCCAGCAAAAAGGCATATTCTTCACGGGTTGGTCTATGGTACAGAGACAAAATTCTATCAGATTTATGGGGGTGAATGGTAGTAGAATGGAGAACTTAATTACAAAACTGAAGCACTCTTCAGAGGGACTACTTCAGACCTCATAGAATTCAAATGCAGGGCCTGTTTGCATAATCATCCCATCTGATCACCAGGACCATACTCATTCATCAGGGGAGATGTGGTTGTTCAGATTAAGAATGGTCTGCGCTCCTCATTGATTAAAATCCAATTGCACTCTCACAAATTCAAAGATGACATTTTAATTTTCCCCTCTTTCAGAGTCAGTTATGCCCTTAAGGGAATGATTTTCTAAGGGTCCAGTCTCAGGTGTGCTCTTTTTGTTAGGTTTTATTAACTCTCAAATTCTCTTTGTCTCTACCCCATTGTGACTGTTGTGAGGGTGTGACCTATCACAACTGTCTGGGCAGACTATGAGGGCCCAGAATAAGCTGATGGGGTGAAGGGTGTGAAGCCCCTACCCTATTCCTATCCCTCCAGCACATGTTCCCTTTAGCCAGAGGACCTCATCTTCACTTGCGGCTTTGTGATGAGCTCTCAGGAAATCTCAACAAATCTCATTGGATGCAGCTGTGGATTCCACACTGTCTTCCAGGTCTTTAAACCTCATTGAGTTTTCTGTGTCTGCCCAACATGAGGAAAGGTAGGATTAACACAGCTCTGGTTGGCTTTCCTGGTTCCTCTCTCTTACTCTTCCAGGCTATCTTTTCTACTCTTTTCAGATTCATCCTCCTTAGGTGTGGATCTGACCATGCCTCCTCTGCTCGGAAAGAGTTACTGGTTCCTAATTGTCTAGCAAGTAAAGTTCAAACTCCTTTGTTTGGCATTCAAAGCCTTCCCCAAGCTGGAACCATTCTATTTTTTTCCCAATTTTTTCATATTCTCTCATTCTTTCACATGGTTCTATACCCCATACACGTCAAACAACTTGCCATTCCCTGATCATACCTGTGCTTTACTGACACCAGACTTTGCTCATCTTGTTTCTCACTGATAACAAAACCATATTCAATATAGCTTTGCTGTTAAGTGTTTTATTTTAATTTATTTCTTTGCTCATTGTAGTAAGTATGCAAAAATATTTGTTGATTGATAGGACTTGACAAACCACAGAATACACACATACATGCACACACATGTATATATACATATATATGCATATGCACATATACGTATATATACATATAAATGTATATATGTACATATATATATATACAGAGAGAGAGAGAGAGAGAGAGAGAGAGAGAATAAGTCTCTATCAGCCAGAAAACTTGATTATTTTGATTACTACCCCTCCACCCCTATTCTTGGAACGTCCTTTCTCTTCCTTGTCTATTGATCTCATCCTTTAAAGCAGTGCTGTATAATAGAAAGGAGGCCACTAAAGTGTACATAAGAATTCCTGTGGCCTGCATATTGACTTGGAAAACCACAAATTAACATTATCTATAATGTATTGTAATTTTATTTATTTTGTTAAATATTTCCCAATTACATTTTCATTTGAATCAGGTAGCACTTGAGGAGTGCTGTGGCCTCTGTCTGACACCCTGTTTTAAAGCCCAATTCAAATGCCACCTCCTCCAGGAAGCCAACCAGGAATCCCTTCTACTACTAATGGTATTCCATTTCAAAATGGAGGTAGCTCTTTTATGTATACCACTCCAAGGCACTGACCTGTGACTTCACTCAAGTGAGGAAACTGATCAACAATGCATATCAACATTTGTTTTGCCACATATTGTCTTAAGAGAGAAACACCCGGGGCATGAGGAGATTAAATGACTTATCCAGGGCCTCAGAGCCAGTATGTATTGGGGGCTATAACCCTGGTTGTTCTGATGTTGAAGTCTGACCTCTATCTACTATGTCATACTGCCTCTCATCAAATCTTACTGTGTACTATAGTTACCTGTGTATATATTGTATCCACTGTCTAGAATAGTGCCTGGCACACAGTAGGCTCCTAATAAAAGTGTGTTGATAGATTATCCATTTACTAGGATAGTCTCCTCTTACTAGATTGTAAGCTTCAGGAGGGCAAGGATCATGTTCTACTTTTTAATCTCTCTTAGTACCTAGCACAGGACTATAATACACTAATCTATTAATACATGCTTGCTAAATTGCCTGCCCACCCTAGGATACCCATATTCTAGAGCAACTATCTCTTGGCATGAGTCCACTGGATTCCCTCACGTTGTCCGTCTAGCTCCGGTGGAGAAACCCAGAGCTGGATTATTTCCTAGGGCTCTGAGAGCCAAGAAATTTTTTTTTAATCAGGGGAAATTCATGAAAATAATAACCCACTCCCAGGAGCATCAGACCCTCATATAGTCAGTCACTTAGTCATTGAGTCAAACAGAAGCATTTAGAGAGTTTCTACTGTGCATGGTGTTAGAAGCTGGAAACCAAGGCAGTATCTGACTATATAATCATTGTTACTCTGCAGGTAAATACAGGAGGCCTACTAACTCCTAGGAGACCAAGTGATCTCCATGGCAGTGTCTGCATATGGTCACCTCAATGAGCTGGTTTCTTGGACCCCTTCCAGATTTTTTTCTTAAGCTTAGAAGGAAGGCACTGTGGTATGGGGGCAGGACCATAGCGCTTGAAGTAAGAAGACTTGGTTCTAGTCTGGCTTCTTTAATCAGCTAGCTGTTTCTCCCCAGAAAACTTGTTCAACTTCTTTCGAACTTCATTTTCTTCTGTGAAACGAGGCCTTTGGACCTCTAAGAGCTCCAAGGTCCCTTTCAGCTCTAAAGGTTTATGATTCTATGAGCATTGCCCTCATTGTCTGTTCTGACAGAGTTCCATCCATTAATTCCATAGAAATGGCTCAGAGCTAGTCTGGGAGGTCCTGTCTTCCTCGGAGAATTTTAAAAGGAAGTTGTCTTCATATGCAGCTCCCAAACCACACAAATGATGAGTCATTTTTTCTAATGAATGGGGTGGGGTACAGAGAGCAGAATGCTTTGGGTGTTCGTCAGACCCTTCCTTTTCTCAGCCAAGGTTTGCTTTTTTGTGGTTGAAATCTGCCACCAGAATGACATTCCATGGCACCAGTGTGGATTAGTCACACAGTACTCTGAAATGTTGAGCCTGTCAGAGGTTTTAAGGCTATGGAGCCTCTTGAAAAGGTTTGGGGCTCCCAGGAGATTCTTGACCCTTGCAGAGTGAATGGGGATAGCCTGCAATTTTCTTCTCAAAAGTATGTGACACTAATTGCTTCAGCACAAGGTAATTTTCTAGGCAGCAAATTAAGAAGCCAAGAAATACCCACTAGCAGCTGAGAGACTATCACTGGATTAAAAGGTGGGAAACTCTGGAGTGAAATAGATTTATGAGTGTGCTCTAAAGAGGACCTAAGTGTAAGGGCTGTGGGTTAGAGACTAGACATGTGATGACGGTCTGTGCTCAGGAATGACAAGCTGGTTACCTGTCCTCTCCCTGCCAGGAGAGTGGATTTGGAGTTGAAGGTAAGTCTTTCTCATGAGGAAAATTATGTGAACTGGAAATTTCTACAGGCAGTCCAATTAATGTTGCTCATTAAGCCACAGGGGCCCCTCAGAAGGATATCATCTGCTTGCAGAGTTTAGTCCAGTACGTTTGAATTCATATTGTTAAATCTGAGATCTTCATAACCCGGTGAATCATAAAAGAATTTATCCATCATCCCCAGAAAATAATTTGTATGAGAAACATCTCTCCATTTTTGGATTGATCAGAGTGAAGAATCATTGTTGTTTGAAGGGCTTGGACAAGGATGATGTTGACTTCTGGAACACCAGCCTTCTCTGGTTGCTCTCTTACCTCTCTGAAACTGCCTTCTCAGCCTCATTCACTGGTTCCACCTGATTTCCATCCCTAAATGTGGACATCTTTAAAGGCTTGACTCTTCTCAGTCTGTGCTTTCCCCTTTGAACTCTCACACCTTCTTATGACTTCAATTATTACCTAGACTGGTTTGTTTCCCAAATCTACCTCTCTAGCCCTGGTCAGGCTCAGCTGAGTGGTGCAGTGGATAGAGTACCAGGCTCATAGTCTGGAGGACCTGTATTCAAATCCCATCTCAGAGACTTACTAGCTGTGTGACCCTGGGCAAGTCACTTACCCCTGTCTGCCTCAGTTTTCTCATCCATAAAATGAACTGGAAAAGGAAATGACAAACCACTCAAGCATCATTTCTGCCAAGAAAACCCCAAATGGGGTCATGAAGAGTCAGACATAACTGAACAGAAACAGCCCTGGTTACTCTTCTGAGCATTATATCTACATCTTTAACTACCTACCAGATATCTCTAGTCGGATGGATGTTCCACCATTACCTCAAATGCAGAAAAATCCAAAACAAAAGCCATTATCTTTCTCTTTGAACCAGATTCCCTTCTGGGATTCCCTGTTTCTATTGACAGAGGACTTTGCCCAGGTCACACAACTAATAAGTAATAGAAGTGGGCTTTGAAGGCAGGTTTCTCTAACTCTAAGTCCCACACTCATTCCATTTGCCAACTCTTGGCCCTCGTTAAACTGCTGAACTCATTTGCATTCATGCCAAATCAATGCCGGCCTCTGAAGCTTTACTCATGCTGTTTCCTCTGCTGGAAATGTTCTTCTCTTCTCATCTAAGTAACAGGATCAAACAAATCTAGATGAAGAAAGGCCTTAGTGGCCATGCAGTCCAGCTCCACATTTTAGGGGTGAAGAAGTGGGGTGACTTGCCTAAAGTTACAGGGGTAGTAAGCCGGTATTGGAACTCAGGTCCTTTGCCTCCAATCCAGTGCTCTTGTTGCTGTGCACTGCTGCCTCCTAAAGTCCAACCTCTGATTCAAGGCCTTCCTCAAGTCTGGCATCTTGTGTGAGGTCCCCTTTGGCTGTTTACAGCCTTTAGTGATGACAGCCTTCTTTGAAATCTGGTGACCTTTATTAGCCAGTTTCTTCCCCTTATTTGGCATCTAGGATATTTGGATATTTGCTGGATCTGTGGGTATTCTCTCTAATGCTTCAGATCATAACCCATCCATGGCTACCCATCCTGTGTGACTCTTGTCTGTGCCTTCCCATAAATCCTCCATGAGGAAACCCTTCCACAATGCTGGCACTTTTCTATGGATCTCTTGACAACATGTGGATACCAATAGAGTAAATGGGCTGTTCATAGCTTAACCCTTGCTCTTGCTATTTGACCAGATTAAATTTTTTCTTTTGCTTTTAGTTTCCTTTAATTTTTAAAAAAATTTTGTTAATATCTTTTGTTTTTGACTTCATGTTCATTTCCAAACATATCCCTCATCACATCACCCTGGGAGGTTTCCCTTACACCCTTAAACAACAAAACATACCACCACAAAACCAGCTGTCACATTGACCGCATTTGACAATGTGCAATATTCCACTTCATCTCTTCTCTAGGGCCAAGACTGGTCATTATAATTATACAACTTTCAGTTTCATTTAATGGTCTTTCAATTTATATTGTTGTAGCCATTATATACATTATTTTACTGGTCCTGCCTATTTTCCTACATATTAGTTTATATCAGTCTTTTTGTGTTTCTCTGAATTCTTCATAGTTACAATTTCTTATGGCAGAATAATATTTCATTATGATTATGCTACAATTTGTTTAGTCATTCCCCAATTGATAGTCACCCATTTGTTTTCAGTTCTTTGCTGCTATAAAGTTTGCTATATGGACTCTTTCTTTCTATTTTTGACCATATTGTAGTTTATAGGCGTATATGTATATATACACACACATACACATGCAAGCTCTGAATACATGTACACCCACATATGTATATGTACATACATGTGCAAACACAAATGTATATGAATGCCAGTGCAATCCATGAATTTATACATATATACCATGAATCTATACACAATGTATAAACACACATGTGTATATACATATACACAATCTATAAATATATACACTTATGTAAACATACATGCATACCTAACAGTGGGATCTATGCATCCACAAGTATCTGGTTCATCTTTTTTCCCCTCAGTCAAGCATCTCTCTGATAACATCCTTTACACTATGTCCACTTGCACAATTCTTTATTGGTCACGTGTCGCAGCCTGCTCGCACACCATGCACCTCTCCACTGCCCTTTGGGTGACCTTCAACTTTCATTCCTCAGAGACTGAGGTTTTCCATGACTCATAGCCATACTACATGAATATGTCACATCTCCCTAAACAGATTATAAATCCCTGAGGATAGGGGCTGTATGGTGTATTTGTTACTCAGTCATTCAGTCACATCTGACTCTTTGTGACTCTGTGGACCGTAGCACACTGATACTGTGTATGGGGTTTTTCTTGGCAAAGATACTGGAGTGGTTTGCCATTGTTCATTGACTTGACCACAGTGATACACACAACTGGCCAGATACAGAGGCAGAATTGGAATCCACAGCTCTTGACTTCTTCCTAGACCCTGTTGCTTCTCCACATACTCTGGCCATATGTACCAGATGGGATACACATGCTGCTGTGTGAACATGCCAGAAAGCTTGGAAATTATGAAATGTGGACTTGATCAATGAAAGACAATAGGGTTTTTGGAGGGTGAAAATTCAACTTCCACTAGGACTTGTTTAACCAGAAGAGTTTTTATTATAATAACAATTTACTATTATATAGAACTTTTCAACCTTATGGACCCCAGAGCTCTTTGTGGACTATAAATATGGCAGGATCTTCTGCTTGGCTTCATCTTGTATTATGTAACCCTAAATTATTTTTTGATATGGAAGTATAGGGTGGGGTGGAGGAAATTGGGAAGCATTGAAGGAATTAGCAGCTGGAGAAAAGCACTGGTCTCCGGTATGGATGGAGAATGCAAATTTTAAACTATAGGAAACGAAACCTGGAGGTCAATTTTTTTGTTTACTGATATCAGTGAATTGGCTTTTTCAGTAATATCAAGTCAGATTTGACTTTAGATTTCTTGGTTACAGTTTGGTATTCATTATCTCTTTGTTGTTTTTTGTTTGTTTGTTTTTATAGCTAACACAGAATCAAGTTGAAGGGGAAGAAGAAAAAAGGGGAGTGATTTTGAGCTTTCCTTCCATCTGATTGGATATTGTTGCATCTCTCTTTCCAAATCCCACGTCTGTTCCAATAACCTGGCATTTGGTAGGCAGCTTTATTACAAAGTCATTTTAATCTGTGGAAAATAATTTAGACACCTTTAGCCATGATGCAACGCTTTTTAATAAAGCACCATTTCAACATAAAAGAGAGAGAGAGAAAGAGAGAGAGACAGAGAGAGAGACAGAGACAGAGACAGAGGTAGACAGAGGAAGAGGAGGAGGAGGAGGAAAGGAAGAAAAGGGGGGGCAATCGAGTTCTTGCTCTCAAGGAGCTAATAATCTAATGGGAGAGACAATATGCAAACAACTATGGGTAAAACAAGATATATACAGAATAAATTGTAGATAATTAATAGAAGGAAAATACTTGTATTAAAGGGGATCAGGAAAGGCTTCTTGTAGAAAGTGGGATTTTAGCTGAAACCTGAAGGAAGCCAGGGGTCAGGATGAGGAGGGAGAGCATTTCATGCATGAGGCAGTGAAAATACATCAAGTCAGAAAGATGGAATGTCTTGTTTGAGAAACAGCAAGAAGGCAGTGTCACTAGAAGGAAGAGCATGTAGGGGGTGGGGTATAAGATGCAAGAAAACTAGAAAGGTAGTGGGGGGTGGCTAGGTTATGGAGAAATTTAAAGGCCAAACAGAAGGTTTCATATTTGATCCTGGAAGTAATGGGGAGAGGACCACTGGGATTTGTTGAATTGGGGAGGGAAGGATTGACGTGATCAGACCTGGACTTTAGGAAGATCACTGATAATTCGAGTGGAGAATGACATGGAGTGGGGATCAATTTGAGGCAGGGACACCAACCAGCAGGCTATTGTAACAGTCCTGGCAGGCAGTGATGAGTGCCTGCACCAGAGTGGTGGTGTCAGAGGCCAGAAGGGGGACACTATGAGAGATGCCTGTTCTTAATCCTCATTTAGGTATCTTCATTGTGTCCCCTGCTGATTTATTTAGGAGCCATAGAATGTTAGAGCTTGAAGGGACCTTAGAAAGCATCTTGTCCAGCCCCACCTTATTTCACGGGTTGAAGAAACTGTGGCCCAGAGTGATCTGTTCAAGGTCAAACAGGCAGTAGGGGTAGAACTGGGTTTTCAATTCAGTTTTTCCAACACCTGATCCAGTGATCTTTCCACTAATACAACACAGTCTATCTCTAACTCCCTTTATTTCATAGAAGAGAAAAAATGAGGACAATGGGGGTAAAGAGAGTTGGCCAAGGCCTCCTAGATAGAGAGTGACAGAGGTAGTATCAGGACTAAGGTTTCTTGACTTTTGACCCAATGTGTCTTCATTCTGATGCTCTTGATTGACACAAGGGTGGCTGGGAGTGAGGATGAGGTGAGCAGAGAGTGGGAGATAGGGAAATGTATTGCCTTTGAGAATCCTTGGAGATGAGGCTCACAATGAAGCTCGAGGGGAGGGTATAAGCTGGCCCTGAAGTACTTCTGGAGGTGCATAGCACCTCAGGGTAGGATGAGGAATGGAATGTTAGGAGTGTAGGGATGTATGCTTTAAGAGTGGCTAGGGAAGAAAGATGCGGCAGCTAGCTGGCACAGTGGATAGAGCACCCAGTCTAAAGTCAGGAAGACTCATCATCCTGAGTTCAAATCTGGCCTCAGACACTTACTAGCTGTGTGACTCTGGGCAAGTCACTTAACCCTGTTTGCCTCAGTTTCCTCATCTATAAAATAAGCTGGAGAAGGAAATGGCAAACCCCTCCCTTTCCAAGAAAACCCCAAATGGTATTATGAGGAGTTGGACACAACTGAAAAAGAAAACACCACATCAGGGGAGAAGGATAAATTGATTCTCTGGCCTAACAGAGCATAAACCTAGTTGCCCTGGAGAATATGAAAACAGAGTCGAAAGAGCCTTTTCTTTCTGCCTCTATAAGACACATAGCTTCCTAAATGCAAAGGGAACACTTGATAGCAATGTAAATGGTGCATTAATTCACACTCTATCCTCTATCTTTGCACAAACTACATGTTACCCCTGCCAAAAAAAAAATCACCTGGAATGTTTTCTTTTTTCCCCTTCCTCCTCACCTATGTTACTCTCCTACTCAAATTCTGCTTAGAATTCACCTCCTCTAGATGCCTTTTCTGATTACTCCCTTACTCTTTATCCTCTCCATTTATGTCTTCTATTGGCAGGGCTTAGTTATTTTGCCCATTTGTGTTTATTTAATCAAGAACCATTAATTGAATTTCCCTTGAGTGCATGACACTGTGCTCGGTGCTATGAGAGATGTAAGGATGAATAACACATGCTCTTTTCCCTCATGGAGCTTAGTCTAGTAGTACTGTTGTTCAGTCATTCAGTTGTGTTTGAACTCTTTGGGACCCTGTGGCCCATACTGTCCGTAGGGTTTTCTTGGCAAAGACAGTGGAGTGGTTTGCTGTTTCCTTCTCCTACTTCTCTTTCTTCTTCCTACTCTTCTAGTATATTGCTTTGTAATTGCTACTTAGTCCTCATCAGCTAATTTGAACCTTCCTGAGCTAAGGGGTCTCATCTATTCCTTTCCTTGTGGTTGTGTCATTTCAGTCACATCCAGCTCTCCATGACCCCATTTGGGGTTTTCTTGGCGGAGATACTAGAGTGGTTTGCCATCTCCTTCTCTAGCTCATTTTACAGATGAGGAAACCGAGGCAGAGTTAAGTGACTTGCCCAGGATTACATAGTTAGTAAGTATCTGAGGCGAGATTTGAACTCATGAGGATGAATCTTCTTGACTTCAGGCCCAGTGCTCTAACCAGCACCCCACCTACCTACCCCATTCCTTTCCTATCCTCTAACAAATATTGCCTAGTATGATTCTTTAGAAATAGTGGATGACCAATAAATGATGATTGACTAAATGATAATATCTGCTCTGTGTGTTTTTACTTTTCTAGTCCCTTCTCCTTTCCCAAATCCACCTTACCCCCAAGTTACTTATTTATAGAAGGCAAGAGTTTGCGAGGATTTGGCTGATGAGGGTTGGAAAAGAACACTACATTTTGGAAATCAATGATTTTTTCCCTTTTTTGTATCTATTCCCTATCTATAGTGGAAATGACTGTAAAGATGTTCCATCTGTTGCCTTGAATGAAGAGACAAATGCCACAATAAAGAAAGACAGGGATTTGTTTTTTCTTTATAATATTCCACCAGATTGAAAGCAGAGAATCTCGAATGGCTTAACAAAGACATTTATCCCTCAGATTTATTATGGGATGGAATGTTAACTACGCCTAGATTGAGCACTACCCTTGAGCAGGAAGGGAGTAAAAACTGGTGAAAACTATTTTCTTAGTCTTTAAAGCATCTCTGGGGCACCAAAAGGCTAGATTTGTGAGATGAATTGTAAAATGAAAGTCACAGAATGCATACAATTAGAAAATTGAGCAAACATTTTTACAAAACAAACAAGTTCTTTATATATATATTTATAAATTCCAATTAGTGGCTTCATTTGACACTAAATGAGTGTTCTTGGCTATCAGAGCTATGCTTCATGAAATATAGACTTTTATTTTGTTTGTTTGTTATTTCTTTTCTTTTTGGTGAGGCAATTGGGGTTAAGTGACTTGCTCAGGGTCACACAGCTAGTAAGGGTCAAGTGTCTGAGGCCAGATTTGAACTCAGGTCCTCCTGACTCCAAGGTTGGAACTCTATCCACTGTGCCACCTAGCTGCCCCCAAATACAGACTTTTAAAACAGTTCTTTTGTCTTTGCAGCTGGCTTGAGCCTCAATGCCCAGTTGCCAGTAGGCTAGATTCTAGTCTCTTAATGTTTTCTCTCATTAGTTTGTTGTGATTATATCAGTGTGTGTTGCTCCTGGCACGGAAACAAATCAGCCCACTATCCATACCATACATGTGACCCTGGGCAAGTCACCTAATCCTGCTTCAGAGGGTTGCCTGGGATCTGAAAGATTAAATGACTTTTCCAGGGTCACATAGCCATTATGTGTCAGAGGCAGGACTCCCAATCAGATCTTCCCAACTCTGAGATGGGCCTTTTATCCACAATGCCATGCTACCCTATTGGTTTGTTACAATGGGAAATTCTAAGTCTGATGGTCTTAATATTAATTCTTTAAAATTAAGTGTTTCCTGAAACTGAATACCATATAATTATAATGACCAACCTTGTCCTGGAAGAAGAAATGAGAAAATGTACTTCCTTCTCTTTCACTGGAGAGGTAGAAGCTATAGTTGTGAAATATTTTGAGTATGTGTGTGTGTGTGTGTGTATCTATGTATCTATGTATACATATATACATATATTTGCATATGTATGTATATATAGTCAGACCCAGTTAACATGTTGGTTAGTTTTATTGAACTGACATTCTTTTTGGTCTTCTTTATTTTTAATTTTCATTTATTTATTTAACAAGGAATAACTTCCTTGACTGGGGAGGGATTTATTCAGAAATGAAAGTGATACATAAACAAAGGATAGCAATAAATTTTTAAAAATGAATAAGACCTATGCATTTCCTGCAACTGGAAATGTTATGCGAGAAAGTGCCTCCTTTTGGGAGGATGGAATTTGGATATTTTGCAAATCTACCTCATAGGCAGCAACCCCACAAACTTCTGGCCTCTTTTTTCCAATGTCTAATCAATCCCTTTGGGTCCAGCTCTCCTGCTCATACCTAAAGGGATAAAGAGTGAAAGTGGAACCTTGGATTATTTATCCTGTACTCATTCTTCTCTCTTGAATATTAAATACAAGACATTTATTTATTCTTAAAGGTTTACAACAGGAGTTCATGGAAGAGGACTTAGGTGACAATGCACACAGAGACAACAAAAATGTATATTTTAATTGACCACCCTAACTATAAAATTTTCAGTCCTCATAAAATGCTCTGCATTTCCTCTCACAAAACACAGTGTGTGATGTGACCCGGGCACCAACCAGCCGCCTGGTTATGTTAGAACAGTGGCTAATTGCCAAGCTTTCCAGCGGGGAATGGAGGGGGGAGTATTGGGGGGTGTCTTTCCCAATGAGATCAGGGTGGGTTGAACTGTGTGAAAACAGAGGTCCTTCTTTCTGGGAATTTTTCACAAATCTTTCCCTCCATTATTCTCAGTGCAGCTGTTGGGACACATTCAAATCCATAAGCTCAAACATTTTGTTTTTGTTGTTATCCCTGGTCCCACATTTATGGTTCTGACAACCTCCTACCAAAGAGGTCTTAAACAGTGGCTAGGCCTATAGCCCGGCAGGAGTTTTTTGCCAACCAGTGACTTAAAATTCCTTATAGCTGGATTGCCAGTTGGCTTTAGAAGGAAACCCATGGAAACCTTTACTTCTTTCCAAGAAAGAATTCCTCTCCTCTCTTCTCTTCTCCTCTCCTCTACTCCCCTTCCCTCTCCTCTCTTTTTTTTCTTTACCATTCCGTTCTGTTCCATTTCCTTCCCTTCCCCTCCCATATTTGGTACAGATGAAATCTTTATCTTAAAAACTGTATGTTCCCCTCATTTGGTTGGACATAGGAAAGGTTTAGGGGTAGCACTTTCTTCTGAAATCATATTTCATTCAGGGAAATCAGGGAAATATTCCTTTCCTCCCTGCCTTGCCTCAGGTGAGCAGAAGGCCCTGGGTACAGGGCTGTTTGCCCCCCCTTGCATCACAAATGTACTGCATGGGCCAGGTGTCATGAAGAATAGGGTAGGGAGAAGGGAGGGTTGGGGTAGAGGTCTTTATAGGGAAGTGGAGAAAACTCAGCCTGAAGGTAATTAGAAAATGCCATGAAGCAAATCCCAGCTTTATGACTTTCTCAAGAATTGATGACTGTTCCCAAATGGGGCCCACAGCACATTGAAAAGGAGCATGGCTGTTTGCTGTGCAGGTGTGTGCAGGTTCCCAGACCATATGGTTTTCCATTGCCACCAGGGCTTAGTCCTGTGCTGACCAGGATCCCATAATGGAATATCAGTTAATAAGTTTTAATAATAATTCAGCTTGTATAGGCTTCTAGGTAAGAAAGGGAGCGAGGCACAAGGATCTTTCTTTCCTGGACTCCTGCTGTTCCCCAGAACACCTGCAGAAGGGAGTAGCCCCCGCACTGTCCTCAGGCAGTAATAGCATCCTAGGCTCACAAGTCAACAATAAGACACTTCAAAACATGGGCCAGGTCAGGAGATGGGAAATCCTTCATCTGGAGTTATTCATGTCCCATCCATTTGAAATCAGTGACATAGCCCCAAGCCCTTAACATAGTACCTGACAATAGTAGGTATTTATTAAATATTAGTTGATTGGGGAAAAATGAATTTAAAAAAGGATCTGAGGTTTTTACTCAGAATTTAAAGGTATTAGTTTGTATTTTCTTCGCATGTGTAGCAGATTTTAAAACTTTTATTTATTTATTTATTTTAGACAAGAGTCTGGCTACATGGGAGTTTTGGGGGTGGAATTTAAAGGAATCAGAGATTTCTTCTCTTTACCTAAAGGAAGCTTGGGGACTCCCTCAGGAGTGGAACTTAGAGAAATAAAGAGGAGGTTGCATTGGTGAAGAAGGATCTGTAGGGGTGGCTACAGCAAGTGGGGCAGCAAGGGTGGCAGCAGAAGAAATGATCCTTCCTGCTATAGGAAAAGGGAGCACAGGGGCTGGGGCCTTCATTCCCAACCACTAGGACAGATAGAATGGCTGCAACCAAAGCATGGGGAATATCTGATTACTGTAGGTGAAATTTCTCCTAGGCCAAAATCAAGGAAGTTGTTTATTTGCTGGTTCTTTATAGTGCTTTTAAAAGTTAGCTTACGATTGAACCAAGAATTTAAGTTATGATGAAAATAAAAAATGAGTTAAATACATTTACTCATGAAGAATGTATGTCCCATGTCAAGAGTAAACTCTATACATTGTAACATAGATACAATTCTTTAACAATTATTTACAAAGTGTATACTATAATGTAATTTTATAAAATAATTAAATATAATTTTAAATACTAAAAAAAGTTAGCTTACTAGAGATAAAATCTGACTTATTTAATTTTTAAAACAAATTTTGTTGCAGTGAAAGTATAGTGTCATGTGGTAATATTGAGCTCAAATAGACATGGAGGGGGCCACCGAACAGTACAAAAGTATTTCTGCAGGCGGCATATTGAATTAGTTTTCAAATGTAATGTTATCTATGTGTTGGGTATTTTTATTTATTTTGTTAAATATTTCCCAGTTATGTTTTAATCAGGTTTAGGCTATGCTTGGAAATGTTACAGGGCTGCATGATGGCAGCGTGTTTGATACCTCTGGTGTAACGGATCCCAGGATCTGTTTCAAAAGTTAGAAGAGACCGGCATTTCAATTTGTGACTGCTTTGCCTTGGCTGTGTCCAAAAAAGCTGAGTGACCTCTCCAGTGTTCTCTCAAACTGGGGACCTTAACCTTTTCTGTGTTATGGACCTCTTTGGCAGGGTAGTGAGGCCTTTGGAACTTCTCTCAGAATAATGTTTTTAAGTGTAGAAAATAAAATACATACTGTAGCAAGTATACTCAGGTTTCACTATCTCCGAGTGAGACCTGTTCCATCTCCCCTGAGGGGTACTGAGGGGCACCCAGAGAAGTTTGGGAATATCTCTTCTCTTTTGCCATCAGACTGAGCCCTCTGCTGTGAGCCACCTGAAAGGAACCCTATTTAACCAAATAACATGAATTAGCATTTTTGGGGGTAATTTAAAAAAATTTTTAAACTTAAATACAAATTAAGAAAAGAAAAAAATATATAAACTTAAATATTAAAACTTGAATGCAAAATAAGGAAAAAAAAGTTGCCACATGCAGCAACAGAACACAAGAGAGGATTCAAAATATAAAGCAATAAATTTCCCTTTCAAGAAAGCCTATGTTGTACCGGCCGCGCCGACCTTGTGTCGGCCGTGCCGACCCTCTCCTCCTATGAGGAGCGGGCTGCCAGAGTCATACTCACTTTCGAGTCTTCGGTCCTCAGCCGGATAAACACACAGAGACGAGCCATCGGGAGGCGCCAACACCAGAGCTTTATTCAGAGGCCATCACAGCAAGCCATCACAGCAAGCCCAAAGCAACAGAGCAGGAGCCAAGAGAGAGAGTGCGTGATCTGACCACGCTCGTCCTAAGTACCTACCTAGCCCCTCCTCCCCAGCCCGCTTACTAGCCAATGATTGTAGAGTCAGATACCGGAAGGGGCTGTCTGAGTTTAGCACACCAAGGGAGAGGGAGTGACATAGGAGGCTAGGACCGGATACAGGAAGGAGGCATCTGGGATTAGTGCATAGACAGAGTATGTGACCTTAGGAAGTCAGGAAGGACACAGGAAGGAGGAGTCTGGGGTCAGTGCTACACAAAGGGACCCAAGAAGTCAGGAAGGTCACAGGAGGTGTCTGGGGTTGACGTTGCATATAGGGAGGGGACTAAGCAAAGGGAACTCAGTCCTCTGCCGTCCCACTCCCACGTGGCACCTCCCCTTGCCTCAGGAGCACAAGCTCCGGCTACTTCCTTGCACCCAGCTTATCTCACATAGCACTGCCCACTGCCTCAGGGCTTCTCCGTACCCAGCCCATCCCAGTCCACCACGACTCCGCCTACCACAGCCCCTGCCTCGACTTCCAAAATACCCAGATTCTACCCTAATCTTGCCACAGCGCCCAACTGGCAACTGCCAACATCAGACAGTCCCTCACACTATGTAATAAATACTACACATTGTATTCAGAGCTGTCCATCTTTTCTTTACTTCCTTGTAGGTTTAGTTTTGTTCTCTTCTGTGCACTTTTTACTTTGTTCTTTTTTCCCTCTTTCCTTCCCCCCACCCAAGAAGGATACAATTAAGCATGGACATATTTAAAACTTATATATTCATGTATGTATACATATATACACAGAAACATATACACACACATATATATTTATACATTTACATACACTTACATATGCATAGATATCTGTAATCATACACAAATATATACACATATACATTCATGTGGAATGTGCATCTATGTAAGACCATACTACACTTGTTTGTCCTCTGTTTCTCTGAGGGTGGATAACTTCTTCCTTCACAAGTCCATGTCTTTTCGTATTTTTCTAAATCCACCAACTCAACATTTTCTACTCTGCAGCTATATTCAACTTTATGCTGTCGTTATTTTAAATAGTCTAAAACAATACTGATGAATATGGCTGACATATGGTGTGCTTTCTCTATTTTTCTCTTTCTACTGAATCCATTTTAGATTTAACTTTGGCTGAAACCATGATCATTGCCCTTGCTTTTTTCCATAATAAATTCTACTCCCGATCATTATTTTGTGTTTATCTGTATCTATTTCCTATCCCTTCTGACTCCTCGACTTCACTTCTACGCGCTACCTTGCCCTCCTATTACTTAACCTACCTCCCATCCCTCCTTTATCCTCTTCCTCCACTTTTGCCCTTGCCCTCTTGTTTCTATCTGAATTTAGAAGACTTTTATAGCTTTCCAAATATATATGTTGCTCCCTCTTTGTCTCATTCCCATTAATCTACACACCTTTCTATACTCCTCCCTTATTCTATTCCCTCACCCTCTTATTTCTTTATAAATTTAGAAGATTTTTATTCCCTTCTAAATGCATATATTGTTCTCTCTTTAACCCAGATTTGATGTGAGTAGGATTCCTCCCTCCCATCCCCTTAGGTTTTTATTTCTCTCTGAGTTTAGAAAGATTTTTATATCCTTCTAGATTTGTATGTATTGTTCCCTCTTTAACCCATTCCTGATGAGAGTAGGGTTCCAGAATGACCAGCCCTCCTCTTCCATCTAATTTCTCTGTGTCAGTTCTTTCTCTCACACCTCATTTGTGTAAGATAATTACTCATTTTACCTTTTCCTAGATGGTATTACTTTTTGGAATCACATCATACTCAGTTCCAATCTTTCTTTCGAACTACCCAATTACTAATTATAGTCTCAGACATACAGTTTACATTTTCTCAAATAAAAAGTAAACAGTCTGTCCTTATTGAGTCCCTTGTAATTAGTCTTTGATGTTTACCTCATATTTCTCTTGAATCTTACACATCAAATTTTCTATTAAGTTCAGGTCTTTTTGCAATAAAATCCTGAAAATCTGACAATTCATTGAATGTTCATTTTTTTTTTGTTCAGGATTATGCTTAACTTTGTGGGGTATGTTTTGAACTGCAGCCCCAGTTCTTTTGCTCTTAGGTATATAGTGTTCCAAGACCTGTGGTCTCTTAGTGTAGCCACTGCTAGGTCTTGTGTGATTCTAACTGTGGAACCACCATATTTGAATTGTTTTTCTCTTGTTTCTCATAATGTTTTCTCCTTGAGCTGGGGGTTTCAGAATTTGACTATGATATTCCTGTAGGTTTTTCTTGTAGGATCTCTTTCTGGTGGTGATCAGTGTATTTTTTCCCTTATTTCTACTTGCCCCTCTTGTTCTAACACTTCTGGACAATTTTCTTTAATTATTTCTTCTAATATCGTATCAAGATTCTTCTTTTTGATCGTCACTTTCAGATAGTCCAATTTTCTCTTTTTGATCTGTTCTTCATGTCAGTTGTTTTTCTTATAAGATGTTTCACATTGTCTTCTAATTTTTCATTCTTTATACTTAGTTTTATTATTTTTTGGTCTCTTATAACTTTGCTGGCCTCCCCTTGTCCAATTCTAATTTTCAAGGAGTCATATTCTTCCTTAAGATTCTGGATCTCTTTTTCCAGTTGGTTAACTGTCTTTTCATAATCTTCTTATTTTTCTTGGATTGTTCTTAATTAAAAAAAAATTTCCTCAGTCTTTCTCACTTGATTTTTAAAGTCTTTTTTAAGTTCTTCTATGAATTCTTTTTTAGGCCCGTGACCATTTGATGTCACTCTTTGGGGTAGGAGAGGCTTTTTATGCCTCAGTATCCACCTCTGAGAATGAGCCCTAGTCTCTCTATTCCCATAGTAACTTTTCTGTGGTTGGGTTCTTTCTCCTTTGCCTGCTCATTTTTTTTTTTAATTTGTAGCAGCTTATTTTTTGTAATTACCTCTAGTCCTGTGGTATGGTGCATGGTGCCTCTGGCCTTAGATCCTCCTTCAATTCTATTCTCTGGCCTAGAATGGAAACCAAGAACTTCTGCCCCCCTGAAAGTGTCCACAGCCAGTGGTGTCACACCCCACTGCTTCTGCACTGACCTGGGGTGTGCTGGTTCCTTCTCACCCAGGACCCTCTCGGCAGCACAGCTGAGTCTGGCATCCCTTATCACCAAAGGTTCCCCCAATTTTCCCCTGCTCAGACCCCACACTGTCCAGGAGGTAAAAATTCCTGTGGTTGGAGTTGAGGCTACCTCCTAATCCAGCTAGCCCCAGGGCTCTCCCTTTGCTGTTTCAGGGGAACTAGCCTGGAGGTGTTTACACTTCACAGGAACCAAACCTCAGTCCTGGGATTTTTCTTCCAGTTGTCTCCTGGAGGACTACTGTTCTGTCCCAACTCTTGTAAATTTTTTTACCACCCTACATTCTCCCTGAGGTGCTATTTTGTCTTGTTTGTGGGGGAAATCTGGAGGGCTTGGAATTTTCTGACCTACTCTGCCAGCTTCCCCAAATCCTCTCCTATGAATTAGTTTTTACACAGGAATATTTACTTTGAAGATATTATAAAAACAAAAGTATTTGTTCCAACACCCAGGGACATATTTTCTCCTATTTCCTCTTGGTTTCTGGGAAGGCTGAGCTCAAACTTAGCTCAGTTTCAACATAATATCAGTCCCACCAAGTTCATGTCTAAGTGTAGCATGACTGCCAGATGATTCCTGGTCTCAGCTTCTGCTGAGCTGGGTCTCAAAAGTCACTTCCAAAGCTCATTTCTTTGGATATTAATACTGGGATGGCTGCAAACTCATCAGGCTGCCAAGATACCTAGATATTAGGATACCCTGACACTAGCTTTCCTGACCTTTAAAACTCACAAAGTTGTGGCCTCCAATGAATCTCCTTCACCCAGAAGGAAGGAACCAAGACCCAGGCAGGAACACCTGAAGCCCATTGTCTCTTACTGAATGCCATCAGTGATTGAGTCAAACTGCCAGGATGCACCTGAAGAGCAACATGGCCAAGGCTCTGATTGCTAGCCTTTTTAAATGTGTCTATAGCCAATCAAAGAGCCTCCGATCACTTTGTGACTAATCAATAGGAAGCAATTATAAAATGTTGACAAATGCGCCAATGTCTCTCCAAGTCACTTTCATTACATGTCATTATGAGATTACATCATCTTAGCCTCTTCCACATGGGGCGATATTGTCACAGGTGTGTTGAACATGTGCCAATCTTATGATAACAGTATTACAAAGGAAACCAGTAAATTGAAATACAGTTATCAAAGTAATTAAAAAAAATTCATGGTCCCCAGGTTAACAACTGCTCTAAGACTATAGGTTGCGGAGAAGGTGCCAACCTGCATTGGTAGAGGGGGTTTCCTCAGTAGGGACTTCCCTCTACTAATAAAATTATAGGTCTAGTCTCTATTCCCATATCTTTGATTCATATCTGTTCTTAACTGTGAATGGGGCTGGAGGAAGGAAGGAGAGTTTTTGGTTTTGGTACACAGAGATAGGGCAGCTAGGTGGTGTGCTGGATAGAATGCTGGGCCTGGAGTCAGGAAGACTAAAGTTCAAATCCAGTTTCAGACACTTATTAGCTATGGGACCCTGGGTAAGTTACTTAACCCTGTTTGCCTCAGTTTCCTCATCTGCAAAAGGAGCTGGAGAAGAAAATGGCAAACCACTCCAATATCTTTGTTAAGAAAATCCCAAGTGGAACCACAAAGAGTTGGATATGACTGAACAACTAAACAACAACAGCACACAATTCCAGCCTCCAGGTGTTACTTATGTACTTCCATGGCTCTAGAACCTGTCCCTTCCTCTTCTCCCACCCAAGACTCTGGGTTTATACAGAACAAGATGAATCCTGGGGCTTTGACCCCAAGATATCAGTCTATTCTTTTGTCTGCTTCTGAAAATATCTAAACTACAGCTTAAGTATAGTCTTCCCAAATGTGGATAATAAGCTTCCCTCCCTCAAAGGTACTCAATACACAATATAGGATTCAGAGGTAAAACAACTTTTATTGACGATGTGAATGGTGAAAAAGTTCATGCACTTTCAAATCCAGGGCAACCCTCTGCCAGGACCTGTCTCAAAACTAAGTGAACCCTAAGGCCAAATACAACTCAATTAATTCCCCCAAAGTGAAAGGTCAGGGATGGAGGTAGAAGGGTTAGGATTTTTTAAAGGTGAAGATGATGGCAGAGCCTATAGCTACCTAAGAACCAAAGGACTCAAGCATGCAGGAACAAATACAGGAAACATAAAATATTCAAATAGCCCATTTAAGAGTGCTGGGCCTTAAGTCAGGAGGATTTATCTTCCTGAGTTCAAATCCAGCTTCAGACACTTACTAGCTGTGTGATCCTGGGAAAGTCACTTAACCCTGTTTGCCTCAGTTTCCTTATCTGTAAAATAAACTGGAGAAGAAAATGGCAAACCACTCCATTATCTTTGCCAAGAAAACCCCAAATGGGGTCACAAAGAGTCAGACATGACTAAATGACCAAACAATAGCAAAATTCTTTCTCTCATCACCTTGGCCCCTCCCCCAAAAATAAAGAAACTTTGGGAGATGACTGAACAAATATTCTCCATTCACCTCTGACCTCCACCATCTGCTCAAATCCTAGCAATATAATGGAGGCTAAGTAAGGTCTAAATCTCCTGGCCCCTCATTCCATGGCTACAGAGCTGTCCTTCCTGTGGTACACCTCTCCAAGAAGTAACATGTAAAGGAAACCTCCATTTGGGAGGATAATGCCTGGCTTTCATACTCCAGAACTGTCAAATTCAGAATTACCCACAAGTTACCCTAAGGCTGGAAATGTACATTCTCAGGATCCCTAGTCTTTAACCCATGGTCTGGAGAGGAAATGGAATGGCCAAAGAAGACAGCCAGGAGCCAGGGGTCCAAAAGCTCCCTTCTCATTATCCCCTGGGCAAGCATCAGCTACTTGCCATGAACTTTCCTGATGGCTATTTTCTACTCTTGGAGGTGTGTTGGAGGAGGAGGAGAAAGAGAATGGTAGAAATCTGCCCCACTCCCCTACTTTATTATGGAATGTCAATCCAAGGAAGAGAACAGTGAGAAAACAAAGGGTTAAAAGAGTGAGTCATTTCACAGCTCATTCTTAGAGCAGAAGGGATGGCTCCTTCAAGAAGAATCCATGCTTTTGTATCATGATCTGTCCACTGATCATCAAGAAACAGTCCTATTCACGAGGACCAATGGATCAATCAGAGGACTTCTTTGTATCCTCTCAACAAGAGGCAAGGCCACGCCTGTAGTTCTGGGACAGGTCATCCCACTCCACAATCTTACCAGGTTGATTGGTAGGAATCATCAAACTTATTAGGAGTATCCCTGATCAATCCCCATTTAAAGTGGCTCAGTCTTTTTAACCTTTTAACCATTTAAACTTGGGTTTAGATCGTACCTTGTAGGGCTATTTTAGGTCTGAATGTCATAAACCCCTGCCCCCAATTTAATATCCTTGAATTTTGGCCTAAACTTGATCTTCAGAGTTGCAAAGAACATGGATCATTTCATTCTGTCAGAGAGGCAATGTGATATGAAAGGCAGCATGCTGAACTTAGAATTAGGAAGATGTTGTTCAGTCATTTAGTTATGTCCAGCTCTTTGTGACCCCATAGACTATATTGTGCATGGAGTTTTCTTGGCAAAAGTACTGGAGTGGAGGCCATTTCCTTCTCAAGAGTTAAGAAGATCCAGGTTTAAATCCTGATACTTCTGACCTGTGTGACCTTTGGCAAGTCACTTAACTGCTCTGAGCCTCAGTTTCTTCACCTGTAAAATGGAAATAATAATAACCTCATAGGGTAATGAGGATCAAAGAAGATAAGGTATATATAGAACTTTGCAAATTCTGAAGTGCTATTTTTTATTACTACTAAGTGTCAGATATCCCCATCCCTCTTAGGTCCTACATTCTCTTCCATGCCAACTGAGACTTCCATTCTGGAGCCATTCCGAACTAAATGTTTGAAAGCACAGACAGCTTTTATTGACAAACTGCAAGGGAGAGAACTTCTCAGCTTTCAGAAATATTTTATGGTGGGGTGTTGAGTGGTGAATGTCAAAGTGTGTGTTGATTGAGTGTGTTTCTGGGACTTTGTGTAGGGGAGGTGGTTTCAGAAAGCCAAACCACGTCACAGGGGGAGGTTGCATTCCCCAGGTAACTGGCCGGATAAGCCAAGGCAAGGGAGGAAAATTGACCCATAAATCTTCCTTCTCAGAATCTCCCGTTTTTGTGCTCCTTTTGCTAACTTATTTCCTCCTTTAGAAGCTACTTGGCTAAGTCCCTTGCTGTTCTGTAGCTGGCCCCAGATCATGTTTCATCCTAGCTAGCCATCTACCCAGCCACCAGAGCATGGTCATGAGGGATTCATTGCATGTGAGACCCCCCCCTACTCCCCACAAACCCCATCCCCTTTCCATAGCTTGTTCATAGAACAGTCATCAAATAATTATTATCATTGGTATTCAAAAGGCCATGAAGACTGGATGCCCATTGGCTCTGCTCCAAATCTCTGTAACTGCTGAGACCAATGTTCCTTCCCTGGTTGTCATTACCAAGTATATATCATTTATCTCTAGCTCCTTTAGGAAAGTGACTGCTTCCCTTTTGTGTTTGTATCACAAGAATCTGGCATTAAAGTAGAAATGAGTGACTGTTCATTGATCCCTAAAGGCCCAGTTTGAATACCAACTTTACTAGGAAGCCTTTCCTAACCCTGACAGGCTGAAAGGATCCTTCCTCAGAAGGAGTAAGTCTTACCTTTGCTCCTCACATTTTAAAATTTCACATTATAGTTATTTATATACAATAGGACTATACTGTGATGTCTTCCATCATGATAATGTAAACTTTTTGAGGGCAGAAATGGTCTTTCTGCTTATACATTGCCTGGCACATAGTAAGAGCTTAATAAATGCTTATCAACTGACCGACCAACTGACTAGACTGTTAGATCTGTGACAGCAGGAGTGGTTTCTTATTTATTTTCTGTCTCTCTTACTGCCTAGAGAAGTGATTCTCAGGTTGTGGTCTGAGGATCCTTGGGGTCCTTAAGGTCAAAATTATTTTCCTAATAATACTAAGATGTTATTTGCCTATTAAAATACTCTCTTTTTTCCTACCTAAATACCTCCATTAATCTGGGTTTTCTTCACATAGTTCCACCAAAATAGAATATTGAAATAAATTAAATGCAGAAACAGCTATGTGAATCCAGCTATCTTCTTTTAAGCCATGCACTAAAGAGATCTGAAACAAATATGTAAAATTTTGTTAGGTGATTAGTTGTACCCCTATTTTATTCTAATCAGTATTAATCAGTTTGATATGATTCCACAGGGTGGATAAGTTTTGATAGCAGACCTCAGAGCTGTGAACTGCAGATTGTAAGTTCGTTGGCTTAATCATAGGAAGTTAACCAGACAACCTCCACCATTGTTTTACCTTTTTATGGTGATCAAGCCCAGTGTGGCAGAGTTGGCTCAATTACGTGGAAAGCCCCCTAAATATTTTTGTTGCTCCTCAGTCCATTGTCATCCCTCTATTACCCAACATAGGGAGATGACCACAAGCACTTGGCCAGTGAGTGGTCCTGGTTGCAGGCCTGCTTTTCTATCAGCCCATCAAGCCCAGGTAGATGTTTTGACATCTGTTGATCAGCCCAGCCCGTGGGTGTGTTCATTGGCTTAGTAGGTGCTCATGAAATGTCAAGATAGATCTGCTGAGGTCTGCTCCTTAGCCAGTTTGTCAACCAATGGGATTCAGTATTTTGTGCAGACTCTTCTGGAGGGTCAAGGGCGAGGTCGATCAACCAATAAGACTCTATTCTTGGTTTGCTCCACCTGTATTGTCTGGGTATCAAGCACTATAAAACTAAGGCCCTGGAGGAAGGGGACATTCTCAGATTATGATAAAGATCTGAGATCCACTCCATTAGAGGGAACCATGGATCCTTTAATAAAGAGTCATTGGCTCAGAGCTCTGTCTCAATTTGTTTTATTGTAGGTAGGGCGATTTTATAAGCCCACAAATAGTACCATTCTTCTCATTATTTTTTTGAAAATATAGTCATTCATTCATAAAATTTCATTTATGTTAACATGTAATGGGTATATTATTGTTATTTTAAAATTGATAAGCTTTTAAAATTATCAGTTTTAATGTATAATATGGAAAATATTGATAGCTAGAATTTATATGAACAGAAGGTTTTTCAGGTTCTTAATATTTTTGAGAGTGTAAAGCGGTCTTAAGATGAAAAAGCTTGAGAACTCCTAGCTTTACGCAATAGCACACTGAATCTCAATTCAATGAGCATTTATTAAATGCCTACTATGTATATACAAGGTCTTTGCTATAGAGCAGTGGTTTCCAAATTTTTTAGATTGTACACCCATATCAGCTTAAAAATTAGAGCACGTGCCTTTTACATGTGTATATGTGTTTGTATGTAGATATCGATTTATAGGTATTATTTATATATCTGTCAATATTATTCTTTTATTGATATTAATATTATTTTATTATAGATATTTATAGATATATATATATTTTATATCTATAGATAAATTTTATATCCATAGATATAAATCTCTCTATGTATTTATTTATCTCTCTATATATAGATAGATATACATACATACATACTTGGCAGATAGGAAGAGAATGACAGTGGCATTGTCTATTCTTTGAAAGTCTACTGAGTGGGCACCTTTTCTTCTTACCAATCTTCTGGCACCAGTCCTACTCTTTGCCTGACCTTAGGGACCAACCCGAAGCCCTTGTGCATGCCCTTTTAGAAAAGGCCAGGGAACATGTATCTCTGGAAATGGCCAATAATAGTGTGACCAAGAGTGGCCAGGGTGCATGCTCAACTCCATAGGAAATGCAGAGCACCTAGGGTGTGTGTGTGTGCGCTTGTGCTCCAGGAGATTATGATTTACCTCTGTTATGTATTTATTTATAAATGATATACACATACTACTGCATCTATGCATTATAAGATGGACACAAAAATAGAAACTGAAAGAGTGAAAATATAAAATAAACAATACTTTTACAATAATTTTCATTTTTTTCTTTTAGAGTACAAATCTTTTTTTGCTCTCACTAAATTTGCTAATTATAATTTTATAATTATAATTGCTAAATTTAAGGAGAGTAATGTGATTAAATATGCTTCATTAATTGTGAAAATTATGTATTAATACTTGAGGTACAGTAGATCTATAGGTTTGCTTCTAAGTTCAGTTTATTCCATTTCTTGGTTTTAGTGGCTCTCATTGCTAAAAAGGATATCCTATAAACATGCATAGATCCAAACTGAAGAAATCTATCATTGGCAGTGCTTACTGAAATGTGATATTCATATTTCAACCCCATACACCAATTATACAAGAACTTTTTGGTTGAAATTCAACTAGTAATTCTCAATTTCCCTGATGTTGCTCTTGCAAACTAATGAGAAGAAGTTAGCATTTTAATATGTTTAACTAATGAGTTCAAGATCCACTGAGAGGGCAGCTGGGTGGCACAGTGAATAGAATATTGGCCCTGGAGTCAGGAGGACCTGAGTTCAAATTCGACCTCAGACATATAACACTTACTAGCTGTGTGACCCTGGGTGAGTCACTTAACCCCATTGCCTAGCCAAAAAAAAAAGATCTACTGAAACTTTTAGTTTGGAAGATTTTTAGACAAGTTAGAAAACTGTTCCCAAGTTCTACAGATGGGCAGATATGAGAGTCTTACAGGTAATCTCCACTGTTTTCAGCAACAAAAACCTAGTTTTTAAATGCTATGCTAATTAATGACCTTACACTATTAACATTCACAGTGTTTAACAGTCACAATGTCCACTTAAGATGAGGTTTATTGTTAAAGTTATTGGATGTAAACCCATATTTCAAATATTCTTCTTGAAAAATTTGAATTTCTTTGGCCAACTTCTTATAGCATCTGATTGACAGTTTTTACATTACGATATCCGTAGCTCAAACGAGGAATAGGAGAAGAGTCAGCCGTTCTCTTGCTGTTCACCTGGGCTCACATCATAAGTATTAACTTTAGGTCTCAATTCCTTTACAGGAAGCCACACTTCCATTTTCTGAGGGTTAGTGTAGTTAAAATGAAATAATAGAACTTTTAAATCCATTTACCCAGTCACACATAAACTGCAATTTTTTTGCAATATACTTAAAGCAAAAGAATGAGTGAAAACTCCAACATCTATCCCTCTGCATTATGGAAGTTCCACTCTTCCCTTGAGGTATCTCATGTACCACACTCTATACATGGTATTTGACTGAGACATATGGACCCAATGAAAGTACCAGTGTCAACCCCTATATTGCATATCAGGAAAGCTTAATTTCTTTATTTTTGTAGATAAGAAATAGCATTTCTTATCTACAGTTCTAATATTTTCTTCTCGTACCTCAGTGGAACATTTCTTGCAATCCTAGGGAGACCACTGCTATAGAGGAGATTCCTGTATTGGAGGATAGTTGGACCAGATGATGTCATCTTTGGAGCCAGCAGGAGCTCACCAAAGGAGATAAATTGTCAATTGTCTTCTAGCTCTGGCTCACAGATCTGGAGCTGAGGCCCTCATTTTACAGATGAGGGAGCTGAGGTTCTGAGATATGAAATGTTTTGCCCAAGGGCTCCCCCCACCCCAGTAGTATACAGCAGAGCCAAGATTCCGATGCTGCCTGCTGTGGTGAGCTATTCCCTCTCCCCCATGGGGTAGATCTGAATCATTAGATGGAACCAGGTGATGTGACTTGAGGGCTACTGGGAGGGCCCATTGTCTTCGTGAGTTTTTTTGCTTTCCTAACTGCCACTCAGTGAAATCAGAGATTCATTCCTTGGGATTGAGCCAGTATTACATTTCCTCCTTAAAATGCAAATATCCCTGGAGAGGTAACACATGAAGGCACTCTCCATCATCAACACCCTAGCATGAATTAACTTATCAGATTACCTCTAGCCCTTAAATGAGGCCTGGGAGTAATGGGACAGAAGACATTTAAGGCAGGCCACCAGCCAGAGTGGGGGTCTGGCACCCAGGATGAAGCTCAGTGGTGAGAGAAGCAGGTGGGTGGGTGGAGTAAAGGGCAGAAATCTGAGGCAGGCAAGCTAGCTTTTGCCCCCTTCTTGGTTTGGGCCGAGGCCCAGTCCTTCCTGTATGTACACAGGAAACAAATTCATATTCAGGGGAATATAAAGACTTCATCTACTCTGTCAGTCAGGCAAACTTTCTCCAGAAACTGGAAGAGTATTAGGAAAATTCAGCATAAATATGATCAGGGCAAGGTGTCAATTGATGTAAAAGAAGAACAAGTAATGCCCTCCTAATTTCAGTTGGCAGCCTAATTTCTAAAATCACCCCGGGCTGTAGATAGAGTTTCAGCACAACATCATGTTCATTTCCAAAGATTTAGAGAGTTGTTACAGCATTGGGGCATAAATCATTTTCCATCTGGATCCAGAGATCGCCTTAACCGCTTAAAGGTTTCTATGTATTTATTATATTACATAGTGGCTCTTCCTGCCTGCTTGCCTTGCCTCTGCTTTTACTGGCTAGGTGGAATACTTTTTTCTCCTTTCTATTTAGCACCTCCTGTCTCTCTTTCCTTTCCAAATACTCTGAGCTCTTAATGAGAAATCTCATACAGGAGAGTCTAGGCATGGGTGGAAATGATTCAATTAAACAATTCAATTTAATTTGGTTCAACAAACATTTATTGCCTACCTGCTGTGTATAAGGCATTTTGTTTGTTGGGTGCTTGAGGGGGTTGGGGAGTGGGGTGGAAGGGGTTTGGACCTATGATTGCATTCCTCCTCTAGAAACTCTCTTTACTGATAAAACTCATATGCAACTTTTAGTCTTAAAGAGGGGACACAGAGCATTGAAGTGGCTTGCCCTGGGTCACTCATCCACTCTATGTCAGAAGCAGGATTTGAATGCAAGTCTTCTTTCATCTAAAGTCAATCCTCTCAGGTACTAGGAATACAAAGGTGAAGAGCTTACAATTTCATTAACAGGATGAGAGAGGGATGGATGGAGTTCCAATCCAAGTTAGAGTACTGTAATTGTGTGGATGAAGTCAAACAGAGAGACATGAGGCATTAGGGAAGAAGGAATCCTTTCCATCTGGGGAGCGGGGATCAGATATTAGGGTTCATGGAGCTCAGTAAAATCAACCAACGGACACTTTGTGTTTGGCCTAAGATATGCCTTGAAGAAAGGATTCCAGCAGTAAGTAGTATACAGGCATATTTCTCAACAGCTTAATTCATGCACCATTATTCTTAACTTTCCACATGATCCTCCCCTCAAGTTTGATGCTGATTCATCATTGTGACACAGAGGCAGTGCCTCTGGGTTCTCACAGGCTATGCTAGTGAAATCCAAAGTATGGTTCATGTTACCAGTCTAGAAAGGCTTCCAGTATTGGCCTGGTGACAGATTGGGTCTGTTGTCCCATGACCAGCCAAGCAAGGTTTGGCCGCTAAGCTGATGAGTAAATTATTGGCTATGGCAATCCCTGAAGACCATCTCCCAAGCTGGCAGAAGAGCTTGCTGTTAGGGGAAGTTGTATCAGGCAGAGGAAGGAGTACTCATCATGATAAAATCACAGACTACTGTTAAAATAAATGACCTGACTGCGGTCCTCCAGCACTTAGCTGGGATTACATATCCTTTGTCCCTTTGGGCCCTTTCCCATCTCCACTTCCCAAGAAATTATTTGGATAGTAATATAGGAAAGTAACATGGGATGATTTTATCCCTTTTCTCCCTCAAAGTATGTACATTAATTCAGTTCTGTCCAACAACTCTCTAATGAGTACATACTATGTGCAAGGCACTGTGTTAGGTACTGGAAATGGAAACATAAACAAATGACAAAGACTCTGCCTTTTAGGACCTTCTTTCTAAATGTTCACAAGGAGATAGGGGTTAAAGTGGAAATCTGTTAGAGGTAGCAGTGGAGAAGCAGAGAGGGGACATTATGGCCGGACTCTGGCTATACCTGGCATATGCGTGAATGCTTCCTTTGTAGGACTACATTACAACATGAGAGGGTACATGAAACAGGAGAGGGGAGCAGGGGGATAGAAAGGAGTGTATGATGTACTACGGTCAAATCAAGGATGAGCAATGAAAGGAAAGTGACCCCTGTGGTCTCAGAAAGAAAAGAACCTGCAGGGGAGTGGTAGGTGAGGAAGGCGACAGACTGGAACGGGAGGGGAAAGGAAGACTTTATTTTGGAAGTGTGTGTGTGGGGGGAGGGAAAGTTCCTCAGAGGAATGAGTGAAGGGAGGTGAGGACCTTAAAATGGATGAAGGCTGGGGCAACTGACACCTGGTGGAGTGGGAGAGCATTAACACAGGAGGGAGATTTCCAGGCAAATATGGGGAAATAAAGGAAATAGATCAGTGCTGGGGGGTGGGGTGGGTGGAGGAGAGTCTCTCCCAAGGGACAACATCCTTTCTGACACCTGCAATAATTTGTATTGTTCCAGGGATGAGGCAGAACGGAAAAAGTAAATCAATGGGGCAGAGGCAGAAAGTACCTAGAGGGCAAAGCCTAGAATGGATGCCTGGGAACCTTTGATGACACGAAGAATGTAGAGAGGAGTGAGAGACCAAATGATTATCGGAGTTATGAATCTGAGAATGAGGATCTTGAGTAAACAGAAGAAGAAGACAGATAATGAAAAGATTGAGAGAAATCCTTTTTGCAAAGGGGAATAAAAAAATGAAATTTAAACTAATGAACAGGATTAGCTGAAAGGGAGGAGAGGAAGGGGAAATCTACTTGACTAACAGAGGAAAAAGAAAAAGGAAGAGGAAGAAATATATAACCAGATAAAAACAGGAGAGAGGAACTAATTAAAAAACTCTAAAGGGAAAAAAGGGGATAACCAATGAGGAAAAAAAAAAGATCATGAGTAAGGGGAGGAGAGCCAGTGGGAACAGGGCCACCTTAAAAAGAAAAGATTAAAGTAACTGAAGAAATACAATACTGTGTTTACAGCAGAAGGGGGGGGAAATGTTAACTTAAAAAAAAAAACTTAGAGGCAGATGGAGAAAAATATAAACCTAATTCTTTTAACTTCAATTATGAATGGAGCAAACAATAAAACACACAAGAAAAAGTGATAGAAAAAATAAAGCACATAAACTTACTTTTCTTCCACGACAAAATTTCATCTTCTCATCAGTACAGATTTTTTTCTATGGTATTGCCTGAATTTTCATGCTGGACTATTTTTTTTAAACTTATTTTTATTGACATTTTAATATATGATGCTCATTTCTAATGGTATCCCTTTTCTGCTCTCTATCCAGTGAGACATCCCACTGTAACAATGAATACAAAAAAAAAGTTATGAAAAAATAGTTTAGCAAAACCAAGCGGCAGATCCATGGTGCATGACGGTCTATGCAATATTTTGCACCCATTCTTCCCGTCCTCTGCAAAGAAGAGAGGGTAGATAATTTTGTCAATTCTTTTCTGAAGTTGAGTATCATCAATATGATTACAGAACATTTAGCTTTTTAACAAAATTTTTCTTTCTATTTATATTATTTTTTGTTGCTGATGAATCATTTTAGTCATGTCTGACTCTTTGTGACCCCATTTGGGGCAAAGATACTGGAGCGGTTTGCCATTTCCTTCTCTAGTTCATTTTGCAGATGAGGAAACTGAGGCAAACAACATGAAGTGACTTGCCTGGGGGTCACACAGCTTTTAAGTGTCTGAGACTAGATTTGAACTCATGAAGATGAGTCTTCCTGACTCTGGGCCTGGTGCTCTATCCACTGCACCAACTATATTATTGTAGTCATGAAATGTGTTGTTTTCCTGGTTCGGCTTACAAAAATTTCCTGGTTCACAAAAATTTCCCTATGATGTCCTGAATTCTTCCTGTTTATCATTATAGCCTAATAATATTCCATTACATTCACGTACCACAACTTGTTTAGCCATTTCCAGTTACCAATTCTACTTTGTTTCCAGTTCTTAGAAGCTAAAAAAAAGTTTTGTTATGAATATTTTGGTGTATATAGGATTTATTTCTCTCTGTGGGATCTCTAGGTCAAAAGGTGCAGATGTTTTAGGCACTTTTTAAACAGAATTCCAAATTGCTTTCCAGAATGGAAGACCAGCAGTGTATTAGTCTGCCAGTTTTTCCACCATTATTGATTTCAGTCAACTACATGTTGCTGTTCTTCTAACATTGACTACTTCTGTCTTTCGTGATCTTTATCAATTTATTGGGTCTGAGGTAAAACCTTGGAATTGCTTTGATTATCATTCTCTTATTGTTAGTGATTTGAAGCAATTTTATATGTCTGGTAGTAGTTTTCTATTCTCTTTATAATTGTTCATTTCCTTTGACTTCTCATCCATTTGGGAATAGTTTTTAATTTTATCTATTTGTGTTAATTCCGTAAATAACCTGAATGTCAAACCATTATGAGAGATATTTGATGCAAATGTCTCCCCAGTTGGCTCTTTCCCTTCTTATCTTAGCTGATGGTTTTGTCCTTGCAAAAGCTTTTCAATTTCATGAATTTAAAATTACACATATATGATATTTCCATCCTTTGTTTGGTTAAGTATTCTCCTGTAAATCTAACTTCTCCTGTAAAAGGTATCTTCTTTCCTTTTCTTCTAATTTTTGCTAGTACAAGTTTTTATTGAACTAATATTTCAGGTCAAATTTAGATTTCTAGTACAAATGATGAAGCAAAGTATAATAAGAGAAGTCCCAACAAAAATGAGATTATATGAATGATTTTATTGAGAGGTGGCATGGCACAGTAGGTAGACAACTGACCTTAGGGTAAGGAAGACATATGTTCTTGTACCATCTCTAGGACATACTGGTGTGACTTATTAATTGCCTACTCTGATTGTGATTCAAAGACAGAGCAAGTCTCTTAATCTTCCAGTGACCCAGCCAGCTCTCTAAGGAAGGAAACAAGCATTTATTAAGCCCCTACTGTATACCAGGCACTGTGCTGAGTACTTTATAAACATTATGTAATTTGATTCTCACAACAATCTGAGAGGTAGGGGTGATCATTATCTCCATTTTACAATTGAGGAAACAGAGGCAGGCAGATGTTGAGTAACTTGCCCAGAGTCGCACAGCTAGTAAATGTCTGAGACTGTATTTGAACTCAAATTCAAAGCTCTACCCACTGTGCCATGCAGCTACCTCTAAGAGTATAATTGGCAGAGCAGATGCACTCTGCCTAGGTAAAAGGAGTTCTTTGCTAGGAGCTCCCAATAGTGATAAAATCTGAGAAAAGAATTTCATTAGTTGATCCTTATAAACAGTTAGCACTGCATTCCTATATATGCTATGCTTTACTTTGATTACAATTGACTACAGGTTTTTAGGTATATACTTTGTGTGTTAATGAACGGAAACCACACACAAGCCGTTGTTATGGCTTAGTGGAAAGAATGCAAGTCTTGTAGTTACCAGACTACATCCCCATTGGGAAGTAATTTAATCTCACTGGGAATCGACTAATTCATCCATAAAAAGGGGACAACAATTTAATTAGACCAAGATTTCTTAGTTGCCTACTATGTTTAATACATTGTGCTAGGCAAGGAAGATTCAAAGACAGAAAACAATAGTTTCTACTGTCAGTTAACAACCTACTGGGGACATCAAATGGTAGTGGAGATGAGGTATGTATACAAATAACTGTAAAAATGGAGTGTTATAGAGAGGAAGAGGAGGACAGTTTGAGAATGGGGAGAATGCTTTCAGTAGGGGGATAGAGTTGGGGAGACATTCAGGAAGGTTTCATGGAAGAGTGGGCATTGGGGTTGAGGCTTTCAGCAGGCAGTAACAAAAATCAAGTGAGTGCATTTTGGTAGGCATATTAAAGAGAAATTGAAGAGGACAGAAAATAGAAGGAAGATGACCAACCTATTATAGTCATCCAGCCAGGAGGTGATGAGGAAATGAACGTGGGTGCTGATAGCATATGCGGAGATGAAGGGATGCAAGGAAGAACAATTCTGCAAGAGTACTTAATGGGCTTTGGCAGCTGTGGGAAGTAAGGAAGAAGGAAGAGTCAAAGATGACCATGAAGTTTTGAGCCTTACTGAGACAATGGTAATGACAGCAACAGACATAGGATAGTTGGGAGGAAGGTAAGGTTCAGGGCAGCTAGGTGGCACAGTTAATAGAGTGCTAGGCCTGGAGTTAGGAAAACTCATCTTTATGATTTCAAATCTGGCCTCAGACTGCGTGACCCTGGGCAAGTCACTTCACCCTGTTTACCTCAGTTTCCTCATCTGTAAAATGAGCTAGAGAAGGAAATGTCAAACCATTCCAGTATCTTTGCCAAGAAAACCCCAAATGGGGTCACGAAGAATCGGACACAACTGAAAAAATGACTGAATAGCAACAACAAAAGATTTGGAGGGAAGTGCGTAAGATGAGTTTAGTTTCAGATATCAGTTTGACTTTGATGGTGGAAATCTAGGTGGAAATATCTAGCAAGAAGTTGAAGATGTGAGAGTTGAGCTCAGGAAAGAGATTGGGGCTGGATATAGGGATATGGAAATAATTTGCATAGAAGTAATTAATTATCATAAGTATAATAATATAATATATGAGTATGTAATATAATAAATTATATAATATAAGCATAATAATATAACACCTAAGTATCTAAGTAGAAATATCCAGCAAGAAGTTGGAGGTGGGAGAGCTGAGCTCAGGAGAGAGATTGGGGCTGGGTATAGGGATATGGAAATAATTTGCACAGAGGTAATTTATTATCATAAGAAGAAGCTTCAAGAGTGGGAGAGATGTATGACAGAGAGAGTATAGAAAAAAGAGAAGAGCATTGAGGATATAGTTTTGGGGGACACCCACACTTGGGGGACATTGAGTGAAAGATGGATCACTGATTAACACCAAGAGATGTTGTTCCTCAATCCATTCTTCAGTCATGGGCCTATAGGTTTGGGAGCAACAGAGTATATCTGAATTCATGTAAGGAATTTTGGGGGTTCACATAGCTTCAGCCAAAAATCTTTGGGGGAAATACACTCCTTGATTCTTCATAAGGAGATGGTGGTATGCAGGTGTGTAATGAGACTTGTGCTATCAGATATGGTCCATTTGTCGGTTACTTTTGTCTTAATTGTACTTTGTTATTTCATGGAGCCACAGATGAGAGTTAGCTGGAACAGGTGAACACCAAAGGTGGAAAGCAGCCCTGAAGAGGGCTCAGCAGCCCTCACACCAGAGGTTCTAGTCTTCCCTGAACACACCCTATATTCCTGGTGTTCTAGTGGTTAGGATTTGGCACTTTCAGCACTGTGGCCTGGGTTCAATTCCTGGTTAGGGAATACTGTTTCAAAAAATGTTCGCATGGACCATTTGTGTCTGACCTATGGTAGAGCATTCCAAGCTTGTGTTGGTCTGATCAGACTATAACGTAGTGATGTCATTTTGATCCTCTTGGAGAATGAAGGACAGCAATCAACTTTGTCACTTCTATTGGGTACGGTGGTACTGGCTGATAAGTCATGTTTAAAAAGAAAACAATCCATAGGGAATAGAACATATGTAGGTTGAAATCAACTTTCCTCTAATTACAGGACAATATTCCTGGTGAACATCTCAGTTTCCTTCCCCCTCTCAGTTGTGAATGTACCAATGGAACCCCGCCTGTAAAGCATAAGCCCCCACCTCCATCTCACAACATGTAGACTCAGAGGGTCATACATAGATTTAGAACTTGAAGTGATTTCAGGGGTTATCTGGTCCAGTCTTCTCATTTTAGCAGCTCTTTTTTTTCTTTTTTCTTTTTTTTTTGTGTGAAGCAATTGGGGTTAAGTGGCTTGCCTAGGGTCACACAGCTAGTGTCAAGTGTCTGAGGCTGTATTTGAACTCAGGTCCTCCTGACTCCAGGGCCGGTGCTTTATCCACTACACCACCTAGCTGTCCCTAGCCTCCTCATTTTAAAGATGAGTTAAACTGAAACTTGGGCTTGAGGTTATGCCCAAAGCCCCATAGGTAGCTAGGGGAAAAGCCAGGATTTGAATTTGGAAATTCTGAATCCAAACTCAGGGCTCTTTCCACTACACTTCCAAAACCTTCCCCCTTGAAAATAAGAAAGAGTATATATCTGTGCTTAAGATACCTAACTGGATCTCCCTCCCAATATTTACAAAGTATATCTGGGAGAGTCAACTGGGCATGGGTCCTATCCAGTGTAGAAGTAGCTTTCTATGTGTCAGTCCAGTTTGCAGATGAATTCACCTTGAGAAACTCAAAGCCAATTTTCCCCTGGTAACCCTGAAGAGAGCAGTGTGAAGAAAGAGATAAGGTTAGAGGCCGGATTGTAAGACCCTGAATGAGGAGGTGGTGATGAAGTAGGTGAAGGGAAGGGAATGAGTGTTTGTATAGTACCTACAATGTGCCAGGCACTATGCTAAGTGCTTTCACAAATATTATTTCATTTGTTCCTCACTACAATCATGCAAAGTTGGTGCTATTATTATCCCCATTTTATAGTTGAAGAAACTGAGGTAAACAGAAGTCAAGTGACTTGTCCAGGGTCACAGAGCAAGTAAACATCTGAAACTGGATTTGAATTCAGGTTTTCCTGACTCCAGACTCATCCTGAACCACCTAGCTGCCTCCTGGTAGTGGTAGAGGGTAAACTACTCTTTTTAGACATTTACAACTGAAGAGGAAGTAGGGTGGGGAGGAGGAAGAGGAGGAGAGAAATAGAATCATAGCTTTAGAGAATATTTATTGGTCAAAAGAAGTTTTCTTCAGAATCTGAGGGATCTGAACACGCTCATAGGCAGCAGATGAGCTAATACAGAGGGAGAGAATGAAGATGAGAGAGAAGGAGTCAATGATGGATCAATGGGGCAAAGACCTGGAGGAGATGGGAGCCAGAGGACTTGAGTCCAAATCCCTGGCTGTCATTTGCAGCCTGTGTGGCCAGGAAGAAGCCACTTCCCCTCTCTGACCATCTCTTTGATTTGTATGCAGCTGGGTTAAGCAGAGGGACCTCCCGTTTGTTAGGCTGTAAGAGCTCCCATGGAGAGGGATATGAGCATTTGGCCCCTCGTTGAGGGACACCGCAATTCTTGTTTAGTCCTAGAAGTGATTGGCTACTGAGTTCATTTCTCCCCAGTGGCTTTTCTTGGACTGGACTCCATTATGACATGGAGTCATTATGATGAGATGGAGACCTCATCATCAGGAAACTCATCATCTTGTGAGATTGCCCAACTTTGGTACTCACACCTCATCAGAGCCCTTAGAGGGCCAGAGGATGGAGTAAAGAACTCTTTCCAAAGCCTCTATTTAGAAAGGACTTCTAGGCCAACTATCACTTCATTTCCTATCAGTTTGTGTTCCTTGAATTGGACTCCACCATGTTTCCTCCTCCCCTGCCACCTCTTCCCCTTTCAGCTTACTTTATGTATTGTCTTCTCCCATCAGATTGTAAGCTCCTTGACAGCAGGGGCTGTCTTTCTTTTTATTAATTGGATCCCCAGTGCTTAGCGTCTGATATATAGTAGGTACTTAATAAATGTTCATTGAAATGAAATGACTATGTATCCCAGCATGTAGCATGGTGCCTGGCACATAGTAGGCAATTAGTGAATATTGATGGACTGACTGTCAAGGAACTGTCAATCAAAGACTGACTATTATTCAGGACCTGTGGTGGTCTATGAAGACAGGCTCTACCTATTAGCTGCTCTTTTGGGCTCCTTCTCTGTTGGCTTTCTTTGTCAGCACTTTCTCTCCCTTGGACTACTGTGAAGAAGGAAAGGGTCAATTTCTCTCCCCAGTACTGATAGTTAGAATCATATATTTGGTTAAAATATGCTTGTCTAGGTGAGGTTGAGTCCTTGGGGATTTTCTTTTGCTTTGCTATTTTATTCCTGGAACCCAGGCCTGAGACTAATAATCTTTAGAAATGAACTTCTTTGACCTTGGCAATAACCAGGTAGGTCAAAACTTCCAGAGTTGGGTGCTATCTGAACAAAAGGAGGAGAGAGATGACTGCTTCCATATCCTCTAGTAGCTGATTGACTAAAAGAAAGCCTGAACCACAGCCTGGCTGACTAGGAGAGATGGACCCCATGAGTTTGAGTCCTTTGGCCTTCTCCATCATTTCTCCAGGAGCCTCATCATTAGGAAGTTCATTATCCAAGGTATAATCAGTCTTGTTACTCATACCTCCCCAGTATCTGCTGCCCCTATGATTGGAGTGTGGAACAAAGAGCTCCTCCCCAAAACCTTCATTTAAGAAGCAGGCGCAGGCTAGCAATCTCTTCATTTCCCACCTAACTGCTCTCCTTGGGATTTCTCCATTACATCCCTGACCCAGGTACTTTCTGCCCTCCCCTTTGTAGCTTGTGTGTGTGTGTGTGTGTGTGTGTATCTTCCCCCTTAAGATTATAAGCTTTTTAAGGAGAGGGACTGTCTTTCTTTTTTATATTTGTATCTTTAGCACTTAGCACCATGCCTTTGCATATAGTTGTTATTGTTGAGTCATTTCAATCATGTCCAACTTTTCATGACCTCATTTCAGGTTTTCTTGGCAGAGATACTGGAGTGATTTGCCATTTCCTTCTCCAGCTCTTTTTAGAGATAAGGAATCGAGGTAAACAGAGTTAAGTCACTTGTCCAGGGTCACACAACTAGTAAACTTAGGCCAGATTTGAACTCAGGTCCTCCTGACTCCAGGGCCAGCACACTATGTACTGCACCACACCCTTGCATATAGTAGGCACTTAATAAATGTCTCTTCACTGACTTATTGTTTATTGGCTGCATTGTGGAACTCTTCCTGGGACAGTTTGACAGCTCAGGCCTGTGGTGAAAGTGCAATACATGTACAGAAGTTCCACAAAGAACCTCTACCCTTTAGAGTGAGAATAAGTGTAATGGGCTCCTTGAAATGTTTTCTGTCTATATTAATGTGCACCCTACTAGTCTTTCGAATCTTAAATATTTTCTGTGGACGAAGAAATAAGCAATAATCCTATGCCTGATATCCATACCGAATGCCTTTTCTAGAAGAGACCTGGTTACCCACATTTAGAGGAGTCCCTAGGCCTACCTGAGCTTTGTTCTAACTATGTGCCTGCAGTTACTCTAGGGCAAGGACAATGACCTAGAGAGCGAAATTGGAAAACTGATCCCCCTTTTTGGAGTCAGGTGCTACCTAGAACCCAGGGTTGTTGTGAAGACAGAACAAAATTCTACAAACACATGAGCTCTTGTCAAACAGACAGAGACTTTCCCTCAATGTTTAAACTTTATTTTTTAAATTTTATTTTATTTTTAATTTATGAAGTAAAACAAACATTTCCATAACATAATAAAAAATGATTGTACATGAAACTGCAAATCTACTATATACTTATATATACTATACTACACTATATATACTATATACTTGCTATTCCTTTAAAATATACAGCAAAGTTATCATGTAAATTTATTTTTCCTCCCCTCCCCCACCCCACCCTAGAGATGGTCACCTTTAGACATAAATACACATATGTGTGTGTATGTAATATTATTCTATGCATACTTCTATTTATCAGTTCTTTCTCTGAATGAAGAGAAACCCTATGACATTTTTTTCTCCTCTCCACTCCTTCAGATTCAATATTCTTCTCATGCAGCATTATTTAAGTCTTCATGACCTCAGGTTACGCCTAAACCAACCTAGAACCCATAAGTAACTAGCATTTGGGGACTACCACTCACTCAGGTATAGATCTTTCCTTCTGGTTGGTGATTTTGTTATTAAGATGCACCAAGATGCTTCAAGACAGAGATAGACTTATAAAAGCAAACATTACCATTATCCTTCCAAGACAGAACTTCTCCATCCTTACTTGGAATCCCATTCTTTTATTGGTAATAGGTTTTGTCTAGATCAGGGCTCCTGAGTGTTCATTTGCATGTGTTTGTATTTGCCAGTCCTGTCTGATCTGCTGTGTGGGCTGGCATCCATATTTATAAGCAGGGATGGTGGTGCAGCAGGTCAGGAAGGATGAAAGATGTTGTCTTTCTGTGTTCAATTCCTCTTTAATATGGAACAAACCCTAGTCAGGGCTGACTTTCTCCAGATGATGAGTTGTTGAATGGAAAGAGGGGAATGTACAAGGAGGCAACATTATTTCTCTCTTTCAAAGTATTTTTCTTTTAATATTCTTGAGGTTTCTAAATTTATTCACCTTCTAACTTCCCAGATTCATATTTGCAAAAGAAACAAAAAGTGATTTGTAGGAATCTCCAAAACATAAAATAATTATTAGAAAGGACATAGATATTTACCAAAATATTTATTGCAGCAGGTTTTAATTGTAGCAAAGAACAGGAAACTAAAGAGATGTCTTTGTATTGGGGAATGGCTAAACAAGTTGTTATGATGAATGAATATACTATAAATGTACATGAATGTACTGTGCTATAAAAATGATGAATATGAAAAATTAAGAGGAGGAGAAAACTTCATGAGCCGGTGCAGAGGGAAGCAAGCACAACAACGAAAACAACATATGCAATATTACAACAATGTAAATGGAAAAAACAGCAAAACAAAACTGAACTCTCTGTAATTATAATAACCATGCTTGGTCTCAGAGAAAAGATGAGATAATGTGCCTCCTTTCATTCTTTGCAGAGGTTGGGGACTGTGGGTATGGAAAATGATATGTACTGTCGGACAGTTGATGTGTTGATTTGATTTCAGACTTTGCTATGAGGGATGGCTCCCTGGGCAAAGGAGGAAGAGGAATATATTTTGAAATAAAGGTGATACAAAAATAAAATATATCAATAAAATATTAAAAAAGAAGAAAACAATCTACAATTGTCTATATTGTAAGGTCCTCATATCTGAAGACTTTTTTTCACTCTGTTTTTTGAACCAGAATATTAAGACTTTTTTTTACATGTACTTACATTTGTGGATACACACAAAGACACACTCTTACCTAGACTGCTGAGAGTATACAATTGTATGTATGCGTAGATATGTGTAATAACATCCCACTGTCCGTGAATTGAGTAGCTTCACACATAATTATGTCAAGCTCTCTGTCATGGAAAGTATTGAGGCTGTATCCATCTGAGGTTGGATGATCATTTGCCTGGGATATGATAGAGATAATTTCTGCTTTAGGCACGGAGTTAAGCTAGAAGACATCAGGGATAGCACTTAATTAAGAAAATCTATGGTTACATGCAGTTGGGCTTGCAAATTCATGTATCCAGTTTATATATTCTAAACTTTGTAGGCAGGCATATGTGCAAAATAGGGCTTCATAAGTTTACTGAAAGTTGAAAATTTTGTTTTTTTCCGTGATGAAAATGTGAAGACGATGTTTAAAATCTGACAACTGGAAAATGCTATCCTTGCCTCTCAATTTGTCTGCCACACAGTTGCTAAATTAATATTCTCAAAAACACAGCTCCATGTCATTCTCTTACTCAAAAGTCCCTAGTGTCTCCTTCTTGCCACTAGGTTGAGCACAAGCTCCTCTGCTTGGCATTTAACACCTTCCACAATTTAGTTCCTACTTACTTTTCCAGTCCTATTTCCTTTTTAATCCCCTGTATATATTCTCTATTGCAGTCACTGGCTAATAAACTGTTCCTCATACTTTATGTCTCTATATTAGATAGATAGATATAGATAGAAATAGTAGATAAATAGATACAGAGATGATAGATAAAGAAACATAATGATAATTGATACACTGATACAATGGTAAAAAGAAATATAAAATGATAAATCTGTAGAACTCTCAATCTAGATAGGTTTGTAGACAGATTTATCTATAGATAGGTAAATCTTTGTACACATATACACATACACACATAGATAACATATTATTTGTGTAAATATGTATCATATATTAACTAAAAGGTAGAGATGAGGAAGAGCTTATAACCAGCTATATTCTATCAACACTGTCAACTTCAAACGGGACCTGACCATTTGTTCCAGAGGCATGTAGTTCCTTGGATGTTATATATAGCAGGGTAGGTATGGGTAGAGAAAAAGTTTGAAGGAAATAGAGAATTAGAGAAGTGGTCAGCCATCTTGTTAGCCTTAAAGGTCACCAATATCATTAAGTAATGACTAAAAATACCATTAGTCAGTCATAAAGAAGCAAAAAAGGGAGAAGAGAATAAACAAAGGGGGAAAATCACAGTGATAGGTAATTAGAAATATACACACATACATATACATACATACATACATACATGTATATATGTATATATGCATTTAGATGTACATAAACACCTGGGGAAGATCTAGCTTAAAAAGGTCAAGGTCTCTCACTGCATCCCAGGCCATCACCAGTCAACCTGACCTATGTTTTGCCACTGAACTCTAGAGGAGAGAGTGAAGTTGATGACTCTGCACAGCTCTGCCTCATTTAAATCCAATTCATTTGCAAGTCAAGACATCACCTTCCTGATGTCATTCATTAGTCCTCTTCGAAAATGAAGGACGAACAACAACACATATGTATATTTTTCAAGCATTTGGTTTTTACCGAGAGAATAATTTATACTATAATATCAATTGTAGAATCAAGCAATTCTGATGAACAATAGTGACCAGTACACTGATCAGCCATGATGCCAGAGGACCGATGATGGAGAGGGATCCTGGTCTCATGATTGGGAGGTGATGAATTAATATGCAGAATGAGCAACATATTTTTGGACATGGTAATAATAATAGTTAGATACAGCTGACATTTATATACTGCTTACTATGAAGTAGACATTGTGCTAAGAGCTTTACGATTATTATTTCATTTGATCCTCACAACAACCCTGGGAAGTAGGTGCTGATATTATCCCTGTTTTATAGATGAGGAAACTGAGGCAAACAGGATAAGTGACTTGCCCAGGGTCACACAGTTAGTAAGTATCTGAGGTTGGATTTTAACTCAGGTCTTTCTGACTCCAGGCCCAGCATTCTGTCTAGTGCTTGACTATGAATATGTGATAAAAGGGTTCGTAATTTCCTTTTTTTTTTCTTTTTCTATGTCTTCTTACAGAATATCTTCCATGCCTGGATTGCTCTTCCTCCTCACCTTTACCTCAAAGAATTCCTAGATTCACAGCTCAAATACAATCAAAAAGTCTTTCTTTATCTCCCCAGGTAATAGTTATCTTTCCTTCTTATGATTCCCTTTATTTGTTTTTATATGCTTTCCACTTATTTATCTATGTCCATATTGTTCCCCCACAGACAACCAAAGCAGGGCTAGGAGAATTGCTTCTCTTCTTGGCAGAATGGCCATCCCTCCAATAGAATGTAAACTTTCTAAGGGCAAGGACCATTTGATTGTTTGCCTCTACATCTCCATCACCTTGCATAGGACCTGATATACAGGAAATGTTTAATTAATGCTAATTGAATTGAGTGGAAATGCTATAGCTTAGATCACCTTCATTATTGTTATTGTTGTAGTTGTCATTGTTGTTTTTCAGTCATTTTATAGTCATGTCAGACTCTTTGTGATCCCATTTGAGGTTTACTTGGCAAAAAACACTTGAGTGGTTCATCATTTCCTTCTCCAGCTTATTTTGCAGATAAGGAAACTGAGGCAAACAGAGTTAAGTGACTTGCCAGGGTCATATAACTGGTAAGTGTCTGAGGCCAGATTTGAACTCAGGAAGATGAGTTTTCCTGAGTCCAGGCCCAGCACTTTATCCACTATATCCACTGAGCCACCTAGCTGCCCATAGGATCACCTCCTTACCTTATTATAAATATTTGGCTCAGATACAGGAAGAAAGAAAGATGCAGAGGGAAAGGGAAGAGAATAAGCATCCATTAAACTTTTATTAAACCTTTTATGTGCCAGGCACTGTGCTAAGTGATTTACAAATAGTATCTCATTTGATCTCAGAGGGAGAGAAAGAGAATGGTTTCCAAGACAGGATACTGAAGTGATTTCCAGAGAAATGGCATCTCTTTTTGTGTCTGATAAACCAAGAAACTAAGAGTGCCAGTAGCAGAAACCCAAATAACCAAAATCAAAATAATTAGCAACAGGATCCTTCACCAAAGGGATTCTTGTAATACCCTGAGTTTAGCCAAGTAATAACTAACCCATAAATTAAAGCTCTGAAAAGTGGAATAAAGTTTCCCACTCTTTGTGTAAACTTGCTGTCCCATTGTTTATCAGATGAAAGATTCAGCTGTTTCATCTGGGGTACATTCCACCATGTGGTCATTACGGTTAATTGTTCCCTTTACCCTTCCCCCTTCAGTATTTCTGACTAGAATATAGGAAGGATGTCTCCGAAGTTATAGTTCCAGTTATATCTGGAAAATGAAGATCAAAATTCTCTAGTCTATAATGTAGAGAGAACGTGACATGAACCAGATATAAACTGCTACCTCCTCCTATGGGAGATAATGTGGTATGGTGGAAAGAAGGGTAGGCGAGGGAAAGGAAGAAGCATTTATCGAGTGCCTACTATGTGCTAGGCACTGTGCTTGGCACTGTGCTTAGCCCTTGACATGTTACCTTATTTGGACCACACAACTACCCTGGGAGAAAGGTGCTACTATTGTCCTCATTTTACAGTTGAAGAAACTGAGGCAGGAAGTAGTTAAGTGATATTTACTCATGGTCACATAGCTAGTAAGCGTCTGAGGCTAAATTTGAACTCAAATCTTCTTGACTCTAGGCAGGGCAGCTCAATCCACTGCAGTACTTAGTGCTGAATCTAGAATTAAGAAAGACCTGGGTTTGAATTCTCCTTCTTGGGCTTCTTCCTTTCCCTCTCCCTACATAAGATGGAAAATCTGCTTCAGGCTATTGAATCCAATCTCAGGCCTGCTCCTGCCATCTATCCATATGTTAGCCACTAGTGACTTATGGGGGTGGGTGGTGGGTTTCCCCATACAGGAATTCAGCAGGGGCAAGAGCGATGTTCTCTTTTATCTTGGCAGAGAATAAAAGAGTTGGCCATCTCTCTCCCTGAAAACTCTTCTTTAACCACATAAATCTGCATTCCCTCGCTAAAGCCTTGTTTTTATTTCTTTTGCTCTATCAGGGAAAAGATAAATTCTATGTCCTTAGAACATCATTCTCTTAGTTAAAAGCCCTCTTGAGAAGCAATACTCAGAGGAACAATCACTGTGTGTGGGAAATCAGAGGGTCTCTTGTGGAGAGAGGCTAAGTAGGGGTGGCTTCTGTCAAAAACATAGCCTCTTTCCAAGTTACCTATGGCCATATGTCACTGGAATTCTACAAACTCTACCTTCTACCTCACACATGCATATTTTGGTTCAGATTCTCTGATTCCAGCAAGCAGATGTGTGTGGGGTATGAGGGGGGCAGAGACAGAGAGAGTCAGAGAGAGAACGTCAGAAAAAGAGAGGCAGAGACACACAGAAACAAAAGAAAGAGAGGGAGATGGAGCTCTTAAAATCATATTCAATTTAACTGAACTAAAAAGTATTTTTAAGCACTTACCCTGGACGAGGCACTACTCAAGGCAGTGGGGATACAAAATTAAAATAACAGCAGTCCTCAAGAAGTTTACCTTCTACAGGATGTCAGAGCCAGATGGGATATTAGAGGAGAGATGTCTTGAGAAGAGATGTGACTTGCTCCTGGTGTCACAATTTGAACCAGGAAAAGAATCTAGGTTTTATGATTCCAGTCTGATGCATTGTTTGATTCCACTAAACCTTCTTTGTCTTTCATCTGCATAGTTAATCTAGGATCAAAGGAGGGGAATGCTCCTGGAAATGCCTTGTGTTCTTAGCCCTGGCTTTAAATTGGCCACAGGAGCCTCCATGGTCACGCCATCTGAGCACCTAGCAGGTCAGAGCCTCCTGAGCTAATTGGAGGAAGGGGTCTATAGAGATTTGGGAAGCTCTGTAGTAGACTCGATCAGGACCAAGGACTGAGGAGTACTACAATCTGAGGAAGGGGAATTCTCCAGTCTCTTTTTTAAAATACAGAATAGAAACTGATACAATCCCCTGGCAACTCCTTGGGATGGAAGGTCTGTCCACCACAAGCATAGGCAAGCACTTTGGGTGGGTTGGGTTGCTGGGTACTGGCAGCTTGACTTCATGAGAAACATAGAAGATTAACACTGTAGGGATTGGACCCTGAATGTCTTCAAAGCTACAACAGTCAGGTTTGGGATGCTGAAAACCAATGATGCGTTCCATAAACTCTGGGCCTCAGAGTGCAGACTCATTCAGGGAGTAGGTCTCAGAAGACATGTCTATAGAAGTTGGGGTAATAATGACAAGGGGAGATGGGAGAAAACACAGTCCCTTCCCTTGAGAGCTCACATATCAGAAGGCAGTACTGAACATACAATTTTTCATATTTAGTTTTCCTTTTGCCTAATCCTTCCACATTCTATGCCCCACAGATATATTCTTCAGCATCTTATCATGCATTTATTCTGCACATAGTCATACATACATACATGTTGTCTCTCTTGATTGGATTGTAAACTATTTGAGAGTAAAGATTGTTTTATTCTTTCCATTTGTCTCATCAGCACCTAGGACAGTGCCCGGCACACAGTAGATGGCTAATAGATGCTTGTAGAGTGATTGATTCCTTCTTTTAAATTATAGGCTGGAGTAAGGTTTGCTAATCTCAGGTGTATCTTGGACTATCCCTCCTCTAGTTGAGTTTCTTCCTGTCTCTATACCAACAGTGTATGGACTAGGTATTGCCATTTGATGCCTTATGTGTCAGTGATTGCTTTCTCCTGATCTGGACCATCTGAGTCCGAATGTCCCATCTGAATGGGACAGCACATTTAGTGCACAGGATACAACCCACTTCTCTCTCTCTCTCTCTCTCTCTCTCTCTCTCTCTCTCTCTCTCTCTCTCTCTCTCTCTCCTCTCTCTCTCCTTGCATTTGATATCTAGGGGGTGAAAGCTGTGCTGAAGAAAACTTTTTGGCCTTGTTGGCCTCCAATAAAAAGATGGAACATTGATACCTCTCCACGGATGAGCAGGAACTCATGGTGATCACTTGGTTCCACTGCAGTCCTCTTCAATCTAGTGTCACCAAATGTGATACTGGGGTTCTTGCATACAATAAGAGCCACCCATCGGGACAACTCCTACACCCTGGCTTTATACTGCACTGACCTGTGGTTGGGCAAATACAAGTGAATGACACCCCTACAGAGCAGCTGGGAGAAATGGGATGCCAGATCAGGCCTCATGTCTCTGGAGCTCTTGGAATGTCCATCCTATTGAATCTGAACTGGCTGCTAGGTTGAGACTACTTCTGTGACCCTGGCTTTGAGGGCACAGTTGAATGAACAATGAATTCTCCTTTCTCCCAACACTAACCATATAGGCTTCAAGGCATCAGCTAGATCCTTAGTGAGCTTTAGTAGCCAGGTCACCAAAAATCTAGCGTTCAATAGGTTTTTGTCTAACCACTTCCACTGATATAAAACTATATTTATATTATGGAATCATAGAATATTAGAACTAGAGATCATCCTACCCAGATTCCATATCTCTCCTGTTTCTTTTCTCAAGTGACTTTTAAAAAATCTATCACAGTGAATATATTACCATCCCAAGTCAGTTATGTGGTAGCTGACTTGGAGCCATCTCCTTTATTGTGTGCAGGGAAAGCTTCAAGGAATGTGTATCTGTGGATGAGAAACATGTAGAGTAAATAAAATGTAGGTTCTGGAAACAGTGATATGCACTTATAACCCAACACAAAAAGAGAAAAATTTCTGGCCTAGGTCAGACCTCAGGTACATCCAGGCATGTGTCATGGCACAATAAATTATGCCCTATGATTCCTATCTTATGAGATTAAGGTTATACCATCCACCCTCCTCTCCAAAATCCAAGCTGATTCTGTATCTGCCAATTTATCTGTGCCATTCTTGGATCTATTGATAGAAAATTGTGATGGTATAATGCAATGCAATTCAATTGAATGCATAAGGGATTTATTATGCACTTACTCTGTGCAAGGCATTGTGGTAGGCACTACAGATGAAAAGACAAAAATAAGCAGTCTTTGCCTTCAAGAAACAAACATTTCACTGGGAATGGAGAAAGGCTTGGAGTTTGGTCCTGCCTCTTCAACATCACCATCCTAAGATCTTGGAGAATTTCCTTAATCTTTCTGAGGCTCAGTTTCATCATATCTAGGATAAGATGAGAAAAGTAACCATAACTACATCATGTGGATGTTGTGAGAATCAAGTGAAGGTCTGTCCATGAAACTCCTTTGACAACTGTAAAAGAAACCTGTGGAAGTCAGGTGTTCTCATTGCTTGTAGCCTAATGAGTTCCCAAGAGGTAACTTCACTACCACTAGACATTTTATTTCACCTAAATATATACCTTTTAGACTCTGTGAAGGTGCCCCCTATCACAGTTAGATCCCAATTAATGAAAATAATGAAACATATTAAGCAGTCATATTATTCAAATTCATATTAGTTATTTCCATTGGACTGGAACCATTTACCACATTTTAGACATAGTGTGCACATAATGTGACTGTTTTATGGGTTTTATTATTCTTACTAATCGGGCCTAGCTGTACTAGCAGATTTAGAATCAGAAGGATCCTCAGAGGCCAACTAGTCCAACAACCTCATTTTACAGATAAGGAAACTGAGAGACTAAGACATTAAAGATGGAAATCCTATAAGTCCATGCCCACCCTCTCTGCATTTTGCATGGTGATATATGGAGGACCACATCCCCTTCCAGCCTTCATCCAGATTGAAGAATCATTAAGTTTGTTTAGCCTCTGATCACAAGATCCCTATAACCATTTTAGTTATGCTTCTCTGGACTTCTTCTAGTTCTGTTATGTCTTTCTGTGGGTATGATGATGAACCTTCCTGGAGTAAATCTTACTTGGGACAAATTATGAGTTACCTATATAAAAAAGGATAATGGCATGCTTGCTATTGATATCAGCAGTCTTTGTGGCCATATGGAAAATGGAAGGTACCATAGTCTCTGGTTGTTGGGTGGCCCCAACAAAGTTTATGTTCAGTCCTTTATTTAGGACTTTCCATTTGCATTCTTGTTACCTGCAAGAGCACAGAAGTACACAGGTTGCCTCAGAAGAAACCTCAACATCTGTTAAGAGTCATACTAGAGGTTCTCTAACATCAATGCCTCAATCTCCAAGGATCTGTAGCTCTTCTTCGTGACTGTGGCCTTGGGTAAAATGGTCCTTTTCCTTATCTTGTGTGTCTATTTGGTCTCTCCTGGATGGATCAGAGAGACCTGCCTTGTTTAATAAATATTTGTCAACAAGTATTTATTAAACACTTAATATGTGACAGACATGATGTTAAGCATTAGAGACATAAAGAAAGACAAAAACAGTGAAAATGCATGGGAGCGGGGTAAGGAGTGTAATGTGTGAAGAACAGTAGTAGGAAGACAAGTGTCTCTGGATCATAGAATATGGGGAAAGGAGGAAGTTGTAAAGTAGGTAGGAAGGTGGATTGGAAATGCAGGAAAAGATAAGACTGTAAGGGCTTTAAATGCCAAATAGAGCACAGGAGATAAAAGGGAGTCACTGGAGCATAGGGGTGTCATGGTCACACCTATGCTTTAGAAAAATCCCTTTTATAGCTGAGTAGAGGATAGAGTGGACAGGGAAGAGAGACTTGAGGCAAGGAGGTCAATTAGGAGGCTCCTGAAATGGTCCACGTGTGGATGAATGAGTACTGTACTTGCACAAAGTGGAGGCTTTATTTCTACCCATCAATATACTTGTTAATTGTGTATGTTTCCCATATATATGTTTTATAGATAGATATAAATATATGTGTGTGTGTGTGTGTGTGTGTGTGTGTGTGAGTGGATGTGGGTAGTTTAAATGTGGTTCATAGGGAAGCAGGAGTAGATATCTTTGGGATCTTGTCCATATCTCTACAAAAGAGACTTTGATTTCTACCTGGAAGGGAGCAGGAGAAAGGGATGTCAGAACTGGCAGCCCCACTAATGCTAGTTTAGAGAAATGATTTTTCCCCCTTAGATTCAAGCTGCCTTTCCTGGTTGCTGTCCCCTAAAGAGGAAGGTGTAGTTGAACACTTGATCCCTTTCCACCAAATGCACAAAAGACCATTACAAATAGTGAATAGACACTTACTAGCTGTGTGACCCTGGGCAAGTCACTTAACCCCAATTGCCTAAAAAAAACCAAAAAACAAATAGTGAATAGAAAACAAACTTATTTACTCAAGCAGATAGCAAATAGAAATCAGAAAAGTTGTATTGATTGGAATATTCCATATAATATACAGAGTAAATGAGTCCTCCACTGAGAACAAGAGACTTGAAAGAGAGAGAGAAAGAGAAAGACAGACACAGAGAGACAGACATACAAAGAGAAACAGAGTGAGACAAAGAGAGACAGACAGAGACAGAGAGAGGGGGGAGGGAGGGAGAGAGAGAGAGACAGAAAGACAGAGACAGAGAGACAGAGAGAGACAGAGAGTTAGAGAGAGAGAGAGAGAGGTCTTGATCTCAGGGGGAAATTCCCCCAAAATCTCTAGGGCAGCAAGCTGGACAGGTTGACAAGTCAGTTTTACCTTATGCATCTGCCCTCTAAAATATATTCTCTCCTTCCATATGCCTCTCCCTTAAGAGAATCTGGAACCATGCATATGCTCTCTTAAAGCAGGAAGGAAAATGGATATCTTTCCTTTCCATAATGGCTCTAGCACTGACTCTGCCTCTTATGTAAGCCTACTTCCTTGAGCTATAATTTCACCAATGAGGAGGATTTTTTTTTTCTCAAATGATTCAGCCTTGAAGCCAGTAAAATAACAACCACCTCACTTGGTAGATAGAAATACAACCTCCACACTGGTGGAAGGTTAATGTTTATGCCCAGAAACTGAGCTGTATCAGCATCTCTGGTACTGAGAGTCAGCAGAGTAAGGGAGAATGCTAGTGGCCCTATTAGAACTACCGTGCCCCCCCCCCATCAGAGAGGATATAACAATGAGGCAAGCCACACACATTGTTTATAGGTATAAATGTTGACCTATTGCAGCAGCTATGTATAACACTGGCTTCAAGCCTGCAATATTTGGGGATATCCTGGAGGTAAAGCTCCATTTGTCCTGTCCTAGTCGCTCCTTGGCTAAAAGGCCTCACAAAGAATTTGCTATGCATGAAATTGGAGGGCCATTCAGCAGAATCTACCTTTTGGGATAGAGATATGGAAATGTGTGTAGCTTTCTACAGGGGTTCCTCTTCTTGATCCCAATGCTATCAGCACAGAGTGTATCAGCTTAAGGAGAGGAAAGAATAAATTGGCTTCTGCTTAAAGGAAGGTCGTACCTTTTTGCTTAAGACAGAAATAAAACTTTGATCTTTACTCATGTGGTCATCATTTCTCACTCATAACATGAATCTTTCCCTTGTGTTCTCCAGAAAACACAGAAATTCTTTGTGGTAGGAAAGGATTCCAACTCCCTTCAGGAGATGCAAAGAAGGAAAGATAGAAGGCTTCATGTTGCAAGATCCATCCCATGCCATCAACAATATTGCTTGAGAGTGATGGCCCATCATAACCAGCCATTGCATGAGGTCTGAGAATGACCCAGGGCTCCATCTTTCAAGAATGTTCCAGTTTCTGAAAGAACTCCATTGAAGGCAGAATCACTGAGAAGAGAGCAGCATGGTGCTTGAAGTGGCCTCATTCCTTGCCTATGGTCAGATGGCTGCCCCACTAGGAGGATGTCAAGAAGCTTGAAAGGCCTCATGCCTCTCTGCCTCCAAGGTAAATGAAAGAAGCTTTGTTCCTGTGCATGGTTCACAGATCCAGCATTTGGATATGATTTGAATTAAGGTCCCTTACTCAATGAGGCTTTAAGGATACAGTTTGTGTTTCTGAGTACTATCATTTCCCAAAACATAATTTTTTGAAGTTAAGCAGCTATTTGGCTAATTTTTCAGGGGTCATTTCTACCACTAGTAATTGGAGATGCATGTCTAAAAGCTATTGACCTTCCCAGATCTAAAGATGAGCTGAAACATTTGTACTCTTCTGCATAGTTTGTTGCAACTCTGTTCAGGCATTGATCACATCTGTCTTTTTTTTTTTAACCAGGTCTTCCCAAATATCTAGACCATAATTCTATTCACTGTAAAGACTCCATAAATAAAGAGTTTATCTGCCTGCCTGCCTGCCTGATGGAGAGATTAGTCAATAGTTTGGCTATATTTGCTTCATCCTGAAAAGAGAGTAGATTTATTGTGACTATACAGTGTTAGAGTCAAGTCGAGTCAAGTCAAGTCAACTTTGTGCCAGGCACTGGGAATACAAATACAAAAGAAAGATAGTCCCTGCCCTCAAGAAGCTTCTATTCTAATTGGAGAAGACAACATAGAAAAAGGAGCTGGAAAGCAGTGAAGAATAAAACTACAACAAAATCTAATGAAACTCATATTTGGGTAGTATAAGGACAAAATTAATTGATTGATTTTAAAAAAAATTTCCAGTTTTCATGTTAGCATCATGTGGTCACAGCCTGAAAATTTGTAGTGTGGTGTTGTAGAAGGATCAGCAAAAGCACAAGGCGTACTACAAGTTTGGGAAATTGCATTCCCTCGATGTAACTACTCACTGGTGGCCTTGGGCCAACACCATAACACAAGGTACTTATGGCAAAATAAATACCCACAGGCCATGGAGAGCAGCGTTTTCTGATATTAAAACATATGAATTTGTCAAAAGCAATATTAACAAGTGTTTCTTGTTTCATAGCTAACCTCCCTTCCTCTTTGTTATACACCAGCACAGGTTCCAACTCTGGAAAATAATCCATTATGTGGAGTCATAAGTTCAAGTTTGGGCTTTGTTGCTTATGCACTGTAAGACCTTGGGCATGTTCCTTTCCCCATCTTTCTGAGCCTCACATCCCTCGTCTCTAAACTGGGGACAATAATGCTCGGGCACCTTATCCCCCGATGCTACTGGGAAGAGCCAAAGAGAAGATGCATGTAAAACACTTAGCAAAATATGTCAACAAGTGGTTACCATCTTTCCTTTCATGACCTCACTATATCTTCATAGCTAGACTTGTCCAGCACCAGTTGGCAGTCTTGTAGTTGACTTGGGTGAGAGGTGCAAATAGCCCAGTTAATTCAGAACAAAAACTGGATGGTGTTGGACAGCATCATCAATGTCACTTGAAAGAAATCAATTGACAAACACTTATTAAAAATCTGCTGTGTATCAGGTACTGGGGAAAACAAAAAGAAAAATATCTGTGACTGGTTGGCCATAGAAAATCAATGTGTGTGTTCTGATATGTGCACATGGGTTGTGTAGAGCAACTCTTCTAAATTGTAAAAATAGGCAGACATTTTTAATAGCATTCCAAAGTGTGTAAGTCATGCTTTTAATGCATTTCAATAGTAAAAAAAAAAACACCTTTTACTACTAGTAAAAATATTATTTATGACTACCCACTCATAAAAAGCTGCATTATTGATCACTGTGTTCCAGTAAACATTTTACATTTCATTAATATTTATAGTGGTATTAACTGTGTTTTAAGGAGGAAATTTGAGATAGTTTTGACAGCTTGTTGCACCGTAGCCCTGGAGCTGGGTACTATGGGGATAGTCTTCTGAATATGCAGAATCTATTGTCAACTCAACTCTTATGTCTGAAGGCATAAACAAATTAATTGTACCAAACTGAACACTGGGCTAGGAATTTAAAAGAAGGACTATGATTTAAGAATACATTGAAGTACCAAGCTAAGTCAATTGATATAGTGCATTTTTTTTATCCATAAGGAAAATAAAATAGAGACACAATGAACAATTATATTTCAAAGCGAAATTATAATAAAATTTTGGTGTCAATTGATGTGCCTCATCCTTCTAGTGTTAAGAGTCTGGCATCTGAATACTGCTATTACTACAGTCTTTATTGAGATTTTTATTTATCTTTATCTTTATCATTTATTGAGATTTCCTTATGTCCTGGTATCTCCATCTGTGAAATGGAATTAATAATTTTTAGAGGGTAGGGAGCCTGGACCTGTGATTTCGTCCATGTGGGCACTCGCATATGGAAACTCCTCCACTGATACATATCAACAACTTTGTGAGCAACTTCTAGTACTAATGAGTTATTTGAGTCATTTAGGAGAGTGAACTGTCCAGGGTCACAGCCAATATATGCCAGAAACAGGATTTGAACCCAGGTTTTCTTGACTCTAAGGCCAACTTGCAGCCCATTATGCCACACTAAAATGGGTTAAGTGACTTGCTCAAGGTCACATAGGTGGTAAGTATCATAATGAATATTTACTTATACAATAACTTTTTCACTAGGCTTTCCCAGAGAGACCACAGATTCTGACGCTATATCTGTAAGAGCCAAATGGCATACTGTGGAAATAGTAGTTGTCATCATCCATTTGCAGAGTCTTAAAAAAATGTCTAGAGAGATGATGGAGAGGATAAAGAGAAAAGAGATGGAGAAGACTTCTTTCTTAATAGAACAGTTTTAAACTTTATCTTCTGAAGAGGATAAAGGGAATTATTGAGAAGAGACTCTATATGATATCTTCAGGGAATTGAATAACAAGAACCATAGTTCCAGAAGTAAGGAGAAGTCACCTGCAGTTCCAGTTAAAGATGATTCTGGTTATGATCTTTCTCAAAGCTAAAATATTGTCTCTTCATTATTATTTATTACATCAGCAGTATTCTGTAAAGCTAATAGCTTTAATATTGAGCTAATCCTAGGAATTTTATATATATACATATATACCTACACATATACATATATACATACATTTGTGTATATATTTGAGCAACTGCTTAGGAGGAAATAGATTTGTCCAGTTTATTAAACTTATTTATAAATTATATAATTTACTACTGTAATTATTATATACACTAGAAACATCTATAAAATAGAAAACAAAAATGATTGACAAAAATGAAATAATATCTCATCCTAAAGTCAATAGGGAGCTATTTGCTTATTGTGTAGTGACATGGTTAGTTTTGAACTTTAGAAAAACAGATAAATGAAAAACTTTAGAAAAACAGAATAAACAGAAAAACATTCGGTGGCAAATGTGAAGGATTGGCTGGACTGGGGGGAGGCTTGAGACAAGGAGACCAATTAGAGGGCCATTGCAATAATCCAGCAAGAAGTGATGAAGGCCTCTACCAAGGTGGTGGCAGTGTTAGGGGAAGAGCAGAGGACAGATATATAAGAGATGTACAATACATTCATATGCCATAGTTTGTCATCTTCCAATTGATGAACAGTTCTTTATGTTCTAGTCCTTTGTCACCAGAAAAAGAGCTGCTGTAAATATTTTTGTACACATGGCTCCTGTTCCTCTTTCTTTGATCTCTTTGGGGAATATGTTTAGTAGTAGTATCTCTGGGTCAAAGAGTACATACAATTTAATGAATTTGGGGCTATAGTCCTATATTGCTTTTCAGAATGGCTGGAACAATTTACTGCTCCATCAATAGCACATTAATATGCCTTCACTCCCTACCTCCACCCCTTCAACATTCATCACTTCCCTTTTCTGACAACTTTGCCAATTTGATGGATGTGGAGTGGAACCTCTAAGTTAGTTTAATTTGCATTTCTCTAAATATCTGGTGATTTGAAGCCTTTATTCTCATGGTTATTGGTAACTTGAATTTCCTTATTAGAGAATTATGTGTTCATATCCTTTGATCATATCAATTGGAGAATGTTTCTTATTTTTATAAAATTGAATCAGCTCCTTGTATATTTTGGAACTGAGACCTTTAAGAAAGATGCTGCAAAGTTTTGAGGGTTTTTTAAAGTTATTTTGGAACTTCGCTTTTAATTTAAGCTGCATTTGTTTTATGAGAACAAAAACTTTTTATGTAATTAAATTGCCCATTTTATCTTTTGTGATCCTCTCTATTCTTTGTTTGGTCATGAATTAGTCCCCTGGCCATAATTATGAATGTTAATTTCTTCCATTTTCTTCTAGTTTTTTGGTGATATTACCCCTTATGTTTAAGTCATATATCCATTTGGAGCTTATCTTTTTTTTTTTTTTGGTGAGGTAATTGGGGTTAAGTGACTTGCCCAGGGTCACACAGCTAGTAGGTGTCAAGTGTCTGAGGTAAATTTGAACACAGGTCCTCCTGACTCCAGGGCCAGTGCTCTAACCACTGCTCCACCTAGCTGCCCCCTGGAGCTTATCTTGATTTATGGTGTGAGACTGGTCTATGCCCCTTTTCTACCAGACTGCTTTCCGGCTTTTCCAGCTCTTATTGTCAAATAATGGATCATTTTCCCATCAGATGAGATCTTTGTATTTATTCAACACTGGATTACAGTGTTCAGTTTTTTTGTTTTGGGTTTTTTTTTCTGTTCCATTGATAAACTATAATCTTATTATTTATCATTAATTAATAGTGCTATTTTATTAACCGAAGGTTTCTGGTACTATTTGATTTGCAGCAACACTACCACAATGGCTAGGTAGATGGATAGTAGCCCTTGGGGTCAGGAAGACCTGGGTTCTGACACACAGGAGCTGTACAGCCCTGGGCAAAGCACTTAAACTTTCAGTCCCCAGACAACTCCCTAAGACTGTAACTTTTAAAGCAGATTCTAATTTGTGTTAGTGGAGAGAATTTCCTCGCTTGCAGCTCCCTACCTTAACTGTTCATTGATCTAGTCTAGAAACAAGCAAGCAAACATACAAGAAGTTTTTATTAAGCACTTTACTATGTGCCAAGCACTGTGCTAAGCACTGGGGATACAAAAGAACTACAAAAACAGTCTCTGTACCCAAAGACTTCACTATTTAATTGGAAAGACAACATAAAAACAAGACGTATGCCAGTTAACTTGGAGGTTGTTGTTTGTCCTTCGTTCTCAAAGAGGACCATGACATCAGGGAGGTGATGCAAGTGGATTGGATTTAAATGAGAGAGGGCTGTGCAATGTCACTAGCCTCACTTTCTCCCCTGGAGCCATTTGGGTCCAGTAATCTAAGGGTGAAGACACTAGCATGAGGGAGGACTAGGAAAGACTTCTTTCAGAAGGACAAATATCATCTAAGGCTTGGGAGAAAGCTAGGGGAGCGAGGATGAGGAGACAAGGAAAGAGAACATTCCAGGAATGGAAGATAGAGTAAAGAAGCTTGGATTTTGGAGATAAGAGGGTTGTGTGTGAGAACAGCAAGGAGGTCAGAATCAATGGATCATAGAGAAAGTAAAGGAGAGAAAGACAAGGTAAAACCAAGGTAAGAGGGAGACAGTTTGGGAATAGCTTTAAAAGCCAAGTAGATTTTATAAAAACTGAGAAGATTTTATATTTGGTCATGGTGGCAATAAGGATATACTGGAGCTTATTCAGTCATGGTGGTGGTGGTAGAAGCATGGGGGGCACCATGGTCAGATCTACACTTTAAGAAAATCACTTTGATAGCTGAGTAGAGGATGGATTGGAGTGAGGACAGACTGGAGGCAAGGTGGCCCAAGCTTATTGTAATAGCTCAGGAATGAGATAAAGAGCCTTCACTATGGTGGTAGAAGTGTGAGATAAGAGAAGGGGGCATGTAAGAGAGATGTTGTGATGATAGAATTGACAGAGTTTTACAACAGATTGGACATCAGGGGTAAGAGAGAGTGAGAAGTCAAAGACGACTTATGGGTTTTGAGCCTGGGTGACTGGAAGAATGGTGGTGCCTTTGACAGTAAACAGGGAAGTTAGGAAGTTAGGGTTTGGTGGGTAAAGATAATGAGCTTCGTTTTGTATATGTTAGTTTAAGACATCTAATTTAAGATGCCCAATAGGTGCTTGAAGACATGAAATTGGATGTTAGGAGAGTCAAAAGCTGGATAATAGAACTGAGAAACATCTACAAGGAGATGACAATTGAATCCTTGGGAGTCCATGGGGTCACCAAGCAAAATAATATGGGGTGGGGGAAGGCCTTGGACAGAGCCATGGAGGATACCCATGATTAATGGGTATGACACTGATAAAGATCCCATAAGGGAGACAGAAGAATGTCTCAGACAGGTAGGAAGAGAACCAGGAGCAAGCAATGTCCTGAAAACCTATAGAAGCAGTATCAAGGAAAAGACGGTAATTGACATTGTCAAAGTCTACAGAGGGGTCAAGAAGGATGACAATTGAGAAAAGAATCTTAGATATGGCATTTAAGAGATCACTGGTAACTTTGGAGACAGCAATTTCAGCTGAATGATGATATGGGAAGCCAGACTATAGAAAGTTAAGGAAAGAGTAAGAGGAAAAGAAGTGGAGTCACTGATTCCAAACAGATTTCTCAAGGAATTAAGACATGAAATGGGGGAGATACAGGATGATAGCTATAGTCTTTATCTTCCACAACCTAGATTATATACCACATGACCAAAATATCCAAAATCTTTCCCATGAACTCCACTATCATCCACAACCTCAACAAGATGGCCTTTTCCAGCTCAGCAGGCAATGACCAGGAACTGAGAAAAAGCATGTATCTAGCTCTGCGCTGAGCAGAATGAAAAAAAGAAGAAGGCATAATAGGACTCAGCCTTTTTTTTTTTAAGTTTTGAGCAATAAGAATCATCAGTAGGAGAAATGTTATAGGCCGATAAAATTTTGCTGTGGTCTGTGGACCAGTGATTTGAAAACCCAGGTCTCTATGGCATTAGCAGTGGTGATCATGATCTAGGTGTGTGTTAGCATGTATGAAAAAGCAATGGAAAAGCAATACCCTTCTCTCCATCATGCACACAGGAAAATTGCCCTTTAGTTTACGTCTATGGCTACTATCCAAGGAATTGGTTGCTGTTGGAATCCTCCACCCTTAGACTGAAGTTAGAGCAAAAATATTTTACTTCACAAAACTCCTACCTTTTATAGCTGCCCTTCAGATGATTGGAGAGAAGAGGAGGAGATAAAGTGAGGGACTATTGGTTATAATTGTTTCCCAGCCCCTCCCCATGTTATGCTATATTGCTTTAGGCTGTACTTTAGGCCAATGGTATCCAAACCATTTGGTCTGGGCACCCCTTAGCTTAAAATAAAAACTGAGCACACATCCCCAAGACGTGGATATTTACTTATTCATAAATTACATACATATATATGACTACATTAATAATTGTGTACATTATAAAATTTACACAAAATAGATTTAAAAGGATCAGATAAAGATGAAATATTTTGCAAAATATTTTATTTAGTAATAGTATACACCCTTTTTGCTTTCACTAAAATATTGTTAATATACTACAGAACTATTAATAATGAGATTATAGCAAGAGCAATTAAATATGCATCATTACTTCTGAAAATCTTGATTAAAAACTTTGTGGTACAGTGATTAAACAGTCTAGCTCCAATTACAATGTTGGTCCAATATAGTTTCAATTCCAATACAGTTTCTTTCAATACTTGATTTTAATGGCTTTCATAGTTGAAAAAAGATGGTTCACAAAGATACACAGTCATGAGTGAAAGAAGCACATTGTTGGCTGTGCTTATTAAATCATGAGATGGATTTTTCAATCCCACCCAGCAATTATACAAATTTAGCTAGTACATTTCTATCTTTTCTGATGCCAATCAGTTGTTCTTGCAAACTAATTGGAAGCTGTTGCATTTTTTATATTTTTAACAAATGGGTTCAAAAGCCATTGAAACTTTTCATTTGGAAGATTTTTAAACAGGTTAGAAAATTCTGTTTCAACATATTTTAAGTGTGCTGACATGGGAGTTTTTATAGGTGACACACATATTTTGTGACAACCCAGAGAGGAATCAACAGTGTCAAACGTGACAAAGGAATCAAGGAGAAGAAGGACTTTAAAAAGATAATCAGGTTGGGCAATTATGAGATCCTTGATATAGTTCTTGCAGAATTATAAAGAATAAGCATGTGCCCAAAGAAGATTAATAAGAAGATACTTCTACCTGCTCTTTTTCAGAGGTAGTAGAGGTGGTAGGGTGGTATTATGGGTGTGTGTGTGTGTAGGGGGGTTACACAGGTATTGAACATTGAAAATAACATCTGATTTTTATTTCTAAGTACTAATCAGTTTTGTTTAATTTTTCTTCTTTCTCTTTTTATTTTTAAATTTCTTTGTTTTTTTTTAATATACTGTTTTTTTCTGTTAGATTTTGTACTTTCTTCTCCAATTGGTCAATTGTGTTTTTAAAGGGTTTCTTTTCTTCATTGTACTTTTTCCCCAATTGACCAATTGTGTGTTTTAGGGACTTGTTTTCTTCAGTGTACTTTTTTTCCAATTGGCCAGTTGTACTTTTAAAGGACTCCTCTACCTCTCTCATTTGATTTTTAAAATCCTTCTTGACTTGTTCTAAGAAGGCCTTTTGGGCTTCAGACCAGTTCATATTCCCTTTTGATGTTGCAGATGTGGGTTTGATGACAGTGCTGTGCTCTTCAGAATTTCTGTCTTGATCTTCACTCTTCTCATAATATGAATCTATCGTATGTTTCTTTTACTCATGGTGTTTCTTTATTCCCTGGCCCTTAAAGAGATTAAGCTCTCCTGCTGGGGAGCAGAGGACACTGACCCAAGCTTCTTGTGTTGGGAGCCTAGGTCTTGGTCACTGGCTTTGGGAGCTGGGGCCTCTTATGTTGGCAACTGGAGGCTGCAGGGTTCTGGCAGCTTATCTGGTGTTGGGCTGGAATCAACAAGGCTGGGACTTTCAGGTAAATCTAGGTTGCCTGCCTTTCCTTTCCTTTAGCTTTGTTTAGCTCCTTTTAGATAAGTGCTGCCAGGTGTTTATCTGCCTGGGGCTCCTTGCAATGCTGCCTCCCTTATTTCTGTTGAGGCACTGGAAGACTTCTTTGCTGTAGAATGCCGAGGCACCTGGTGGTTTTCTGAGCTGGTTTCCGCCAGTTACCCCACCCTCACTGAGGCAGTCAGAGGTACAGTGGTTGGTGTTTGCCTGTCCGACCACCTGGGCTTCGGGATCTCCTCCTGGTTGGCAGTTGGAGGCTGTAGGGTTCTGACAGCTTACCTGGTGTTGGGCTGAAATCAACAAGGCTGGAACTTTTTGGCACCTCTAGTATGCTTTCTTCAGCTCCTTTCAGACAAATGCTGCCAGGTGCTCCTCCGCCTGGGGCCTTTGTATTGCTGCTTCCCTTATTTTTGCTGAGGCACTGGGAGACCCGTTTGCTATAGAATGCCGAGGCACCAGAATCTCCTCCTGGTGTGCTAAAGTGGGTCTTTCCACTAGCTGGCTGGGCGACTCCTGTTTCATACTGCTCCCCTTCCCCCAGGGTAAGAGGGGCCTTTCCCGTTAATCCCTCTAGCTACCTGGGCTACTGCAATGCTGCACCTCGTCTTTCTTCCGCTTCAGCTGTTCCAGGGCTTTTTTCTGGGGTGATATTTTCTGGGTTTTCAGAGGTTGATAGGGGAGGGTGAGAGCAACTACCTTTTTACTGCACCATCTTGGCTTTAAATTTCTTTTTTGTAAGGCATGGCTCTCTGGAAGAGGGAGAAAGCTATTGGGGGAAATCTAGGCAATGTAAAAACAAAAGGTATCAACCAAAATATATTTTTAAAAAGAGATCATTGGATCTCTTTTTGGAGAGGGCAATTTCAGCTGAATGAAGAGTCAAAGGTATGAAAAGGTTGAGAAGATGGGAGAAAGACTGGTAGGATGGTGGATTTTTCCACAGAATTAATAAATTTCAGAAGAACAGTGGGTTGGGGTGAAGATAACGTGATGAAATCTGCAATGCACATGACAACCCAGTCATGCCTGAGCATCCTTTCCAGGGTTGTTGGAGATCTTACTTGTGGTCACAGCGCTGAGCTCAGGTTAACTGCTGTCAGGGGAGTGCCTATGGCAGCTACCAGGTAATCTTGGTGGGGTAGGGTGTGGGGTTGTTGGAAGGGGCAGAGCATATTTCCTGCAGACCCCAGGGATGCCTGGGTCACTATATCTGTCCTAAAGGACTGATTCAAGGGTAACCATGGGAGATCAGTGGTAGAAGGGAATGGGGGGGTGGGGTGGAGCAGGAGTGTTGAGTTATAATGATGTAGCTATTTTGTAGAGGAAGCCAATGGGCTCAGTGGATAAAGCACTGGGCCTGGAGTCAGAAAAGCCTGAGTTCAAATCCAATCTCAAACACTTACTAGCTGTGTGACCCTAGGCAAGTTACTTAACCCGGTTTGCCTCAGTTTCCTCATCTGTAAAATGAACTAGAGAAGGAAATGGGCAATTGCTCTAGGATCTTTGCCAAGAAAACCCCAAATGGGTTCACAAAGAGTTGCGCTTGATTAAACGATAGCAAGTTATTTTGGAGACAAGACCTTGATTGATTGCCATGGGAAGTAGGGAATGTGACCCACCCTCCCATTGGTGGATTATGTACCCCTGATTGTGAAGACTGCAGTTATGGAGTCTTTTACATGTTTCTTCTGCCTTGTCAGGATTATCCCCATGATAGCATGACGTAGAGTTACTACTTGGATATATTCTCTTCTGTTATTGTCTTCTTTTTACTCATGTCCAGCCTAGCATAAATGTACTGTGATGAGCATAAATTCCGTGCTGATGTGTGTGCATGCTATACAATACTTCTGCTTTCCTTTCATGGTGCAAATCACAATCTACCTGTGCCAAGAGCAACTCTAGTCCCTATCTTCCCTCACGAGTAGAGTGCATGCAAGTGAAACAATACAACATGGATTATATATAATTTGACTATATTATTCTTTGACACTATGTAATATATGTGTAGAAGTACATGGAGTACAGAAAAGTTATTAGTAATTCTCTCTCCAGGGTATGCTGGCACACCTGTCCCATGCTCTCTGCACGCCTTTGAATTTATGTTAAGTGCACACAGATTGGACTTACATCTGCATGTAGGAATCAACTATTGGAAAGTTATTTAATTCAGGACATTTTTATACCTTTGCTGTCAACCATGATCATTTGTTTACATGAATGGAGGTCCCCTTGGTTTATTGCAGCCTTTATGGGCTATTAGAGAGAGATCATTTGCTTACATTTGGCAAGCAGATGACAATTGCATGGTTCATATATTTGTAGTAAGAGCTCACATAACAGAATCATGGAACCATAGAGTCAGAACATGTTGTTGTCATAAAGGTGAAGCTTTATGTGTCTGGCTCAGCAGGGCCAAAATTGAGGGACAATTGAAAATCAGTCCACATCACAAGGACTCAGGACTTGAGATAATTAGGATTAATAATCAGAAGCCCGATTGAAAACTGGTTCTTCTCCCTCTATAAAAGCCAAGCTCACAGTGATTGATTCAGTGTCTCCAAGATACCTTTGAGTTGAATGAGTGTCATTTGTTTTGTTTTATTTTATTTTTATTATTGGGTAACTAGAAAATAGAATTATAATAAGCTTTCAAAGCTCACCCACTCATTAGTTGGCTTTCAACATATTTTACATAATTTGGGTAGAATCCACCTTGCTATTTGTGGATGTTTCTGCATGTAGGCTTTCTAACCCATGAAACTCATTCCTCCTCTGTGAAGTGAATATTGACGAATCAGAAAGCCAGGGTGGCATAATTGAGAGAGTGACAGGAAGTGCTATGGGCAAGTAACCACAGGTTTCTCCTTCATGTTTTCAATTGAGTTAAAGGGCTATCACAACAACATAGACTGTTTAAATTAGGTTGGATGATATAAAATATATATGAGTGGCAAGATAAGAAGCAGCAGATTTCAGTGGAAAGGAGGCAGGAATGAGAGAATCTGGGTTCAAATCCCTCCCTTCCCTCTCCCCCCCCCCACACTACCTATGTGACCTGGGGCAAGTCACTTCATTGGGCCTTAATTTACTTATTGGGAAAAGGAGAGAGTTGGACTTGATTTTTAAGGTCCCTCCTGTATTTATGATTGCTTATCCAGGAAATTGTCCTTAGATTCCCAGCTTTGCCACTATCTATGTGACCTTGGCAAACAACTTAACCTCTTTGGTACTTAGCTTCCTGAGCTAAAAAATAAGAGGATTTGGTCTAGAAAGTGATTTCTAAAAATTTGTGATTCCTCTACATCTTAAGCTAATCCACTCTCCAAATACCTAAGTGTGGGGTATGTAGAAGAGGAGAATAATGCTTTGAGGTTGGAGCTGATGGTGCTGAAGTATCTGACAGTGTCCTATATCAGGCAACAATACACTTCCCCTCTCCAAAAATCAGCTTGGCTACAAGATTATATACCTGTCACTGAGATAGGAGAACCAGAGGATGGGGGAGGAGGATGCAGGGGCTAATGTGAAGGAAAGATCAGGGTCTGAGGAATTATAGCCCTGGTTCTGCCACCCATCAGCTATGTGATTCTGAGGAACAGTGTTTCTTTGTGGAGAAAATTCTGGATTTGAAATCAGGAAGACTTGATATCAAATCCTGCCTCTGATACTGACTGGCTCTCTCATTTAACTTCTCTGATCCTCAGGTTCCTCACCTATGAATTGGCGATGAGACTACCTGTAGTCCCGGTTGCAAAGGAATGTTATGAAGATTAAATGAGATTTTTTAAAAGCACTTTACAAATTTTAAAGCACTAAATAAATGTCAGTTATTATGAAGAAAACACTTCTCTGGGCCTCAGTTTCCTGAGCTATAAAATAAGGCAGTCGGATTAGATGACCTCTGAGGCCCTTTCAGTCCCTGGATATTATATGGGCTCAAACAGTTGACTTAACATTTCAGGGCCTCATTTTCCTCATCAGGTAACTGAGAGGGCTAGTCTAAATGATCTCCAAAGTCCTTTCCAGCTGCAACACTGATATTTATAATTCTATGGATTCAGGTATCACCTTTTACCTATGACCTACCACTGTCCACTTATGTCTTTTCTGTGGCTGAGATTTATATGCAGCCTCCATTCAGTTCAATAAATATTAAGGATGTTCTGTGCACAAGACAATGCGACAAAACCAAAGCACAACACACCCTCAAGGAGCTTACATTCCAGCAGGTGAAGGGAGTGATATGACATTTACAAGTAAACAAGTGGAAAGTGGTGCAAATAATTTTAAGAATAAAAGAGTATTAATTGTTGTGACATGAAGAAATGCCTCATATTGGAGGTGGAAGGTGAGCTGTGTAATTAAGGGTATTCCCATACACAATCCAGGCAGTTATGCAATAAGGAGGCATCTGCTGAGTAAGACACTGGAATGAGGCTGGGCCAGTGGCTGGTGGTAAAGGACTTCCTCATTTGGAAATGCAATGGTGATTGGTGTTTGTGGGGGTGATGAAATGAGAGAGAGAATGACAGAGAGAGACAAAGACAGAGACAGGGAACTAGAGACAGAAGGGGGAGAGAAAGAGAGAGAGAGAGAGAGAGGCAGACAGACCAACAGACAGACGAAGAGGAAAGAAGAGGGGAGAGAAACAAGAGGAAAAAGAGATAGGGAAAGGAGAGAAAGAGGAGAGAGTGAGTGAGACAGAGAAGAGGAAAGAGAGAGAGGAGGAGGGAGAGAGAGAGAGAGAGAGGGAGGGAGGGAGGGAGGGAGGAGCAATGGAAGGTGCTGAACAAGCATAGGACCAAGTAAGGTACATAGAATTACAAAAAGGAAAACTAGAACCTTCATTTAACCCTCATATTTACATAGAAGTTCTTGAAAGTTTTGAAAATGGGGACACATTCTTCATTTGGGTAACTTTGAGAGGAGAGATAATAGGAACATCTGGATGGCAGGAGATATAAGAGACATATGTTTATATCAAGAATCCAAAGACATTGTTTATGACATAACTGATGCTAAAGTATATATGCTATATGGGGGTGGGGAGGAGGGACAAGAGAGGGTACACTGAGTCAAAAACCATAGAATATTAGGCCTAGAGGTGACCTTAGAGATGATCTAGTATGACTGCCTCATTTTACAGGTGAGGAAATGGAGGCCCAGAGGTCACATAGCCATTTAGTGGTGAAAAGAACTCTTGAATCCAGGTCTGTCATTGAAATATAACAAAAAAAAAATATACAGATACACATGAGGAAAACTGAAAGGCAAAATCAAAAATTCCATCAACATCTGTCTAGAGCCTGGGCTTGCTAAGGATTGTCTAGAGAAGAGGGGAAATGGTGGTCAGTAATGGAAGGGTTTTCTTATGGAATCTACCTTTTCTGTTATATGTTGTATCAATTTCCTTATATTGCTAGTAGTGCTGCATAGCAATGAACTCATTCATGTTCAGCTCCTGATCCACTCTGAATCCTAGATAACTTTTATCTTTATTAGAACAGAACTTGTCAGTCACTACCTTGTGTTGGGACAGTTTATTCTTCTCTAATTCAAGTTGAACCCATTCAATAGCATTTATGATGTGCCTACTGAATGAAGTAGGATGGGACAATGGATAGACAATGGGCCTTGGATCCTGATAGACCCTGATAGACTTGCCTCTAACACTTGACAGCTGTGAGCACTTGAATAAATCACTTAAACTCTCCAAATCTGTTTCTGCATCTATAAAATGAGGTTGGACGAATGGTGTCTAAAGTCCCTTCTATCCTTCAATCTATCAGCCCATGTGCCAGGATAGGTGCCAGGGCTATATAGACAAATGTGAAAAAAGACCATGCCCCCAAGGAGTTCACAAGGTACTGGGAAGAAACAACACCTACACCAAGAAGCAAATACAAAATATACTCTATGCAAAATAACTACAATAATTTCAGGCGTAGGGGAATCCTAAAAACTAAGGGACCTAAATAGGGTCTCTTGTAAGAAGTTGTACTTGATTTGAGCCTGAGCTAGCTTCCAGCCCTAAATCTATGACCCCATAACCCTATCAGCTTGGGGCTCATAGAAATGAAGGTGAGTTTTTGACTAAACAAGAAATAGAGAGCATTATGGGATATAAAATGGATAGTTTTGATTGCATTAAATTAAAAAGGCTTTATACAAACATAACCAATTCAGCCAAAATTAGAAAGGGAGCAGGAAAGTGGTTGGGGAGGGAGAAAATTTTACAATAAGTTTCTATGATAAAGGCCTCATTTCTTAAATATATAGAAAACTAAGTCAAATGAATAAGAATACAAATCATCCCCCGATTGATAAATGGTTAAAGGATATGAAAAAGCAGTTTTCAGAAGACGAAATCGAAGCTACCAATAATCATATGAAAAAATGGTCTAAATCCCTATTGATTAGAGAAATACAAATTAAAACAATTCTGAGGTACTACCTCACATCTATCAGATTGGCTAATATGATAGAAAAGGAAAACAACAAATGTTAGAAGGGACGTGGAAACATTGGGAAATTAATACCCTATCGGTGGCGTTGTGAACTGCTCTAACCATTGTGGAGAGCAATTTGGAACTATGACCAAAGGGCTATAAACTTGTACATACCCTTTGACCTAGGATACAGACCACTGCCAAGTCTGTATCCCAAAGAGATCAGAGAAAAAGGAAAAGGTGCTTTATGTACAAAAAATATTTATAGTGGCTCTTTTTGTGGTGGCAAAGAAATTGGAAATTGAAGGGGTGTTGATCAATTGGTAAATGGCTGAACAAGTTGTGATTTATGATTGTGATGGAACGGGAATACTTTTGTGCTGTAAGAAATGATGAGCAGGATGGTTTCAGAAGAAGCTGAGAAGAAGATCACTATACAGAGTAACAGCAATATTGTATGGTGATCAACTTAGCTATTCTGATCGTTACAATGATCCAAGATAATTCTGAAGGATTTATGAAAAATGTGATCTAGCTTCATAGAAAGAACTGCTAGAGTCTAAATGCAGATCGATGCATACTTTTTTAAACTTTCTTTATTTTTCTTATTTTTCTATTTTCTTTCTTTTTTAAGAAAAATTTGGTCTGTGTTCTCTTTTGCAACATGGCTCATATGGAGATGTATTTTCCATGATTGCACATGTATAATCCACATCAAAGTTCTTTCTTTGTCAAGGAGGAGAGAGAGGATGAAGGGAGGGAATTTGGAACTCAAACATTTTTTAAAAATGTTAAAATTGTGTTTTACATGTAATTAGAAATAAAATAAAAACATTTCCCTCTCTCCCACATCTCCAAAAAAGAAATGAAGGTGAGAAGGGAGAGCATTCCAGGCATGGGGCAATTCCAGCATTCCAGTCTATGGGAAAGCACAGGGACTGAAGTGGATCCAATAGTACATTTGCACCTCTTAATTAATATGCAATTTCTTTCTGGTTATTTCCCCAATTTGATAGGTCTTGCACAACCTGCCCAATTTGATGTCATCCCCAAACAATCTCAATTCTAATATCCTAGTTTCTGATTAAGGACCGTGAGATCCATCATTTAGTACAATCCATGGAATTGACCTCGTACCAATGATCATTATTTCTTGAGACTGACCTTACAAAATTTGTGGGCTTACTTCACAGTGACAACACTATTATTTCTTAAATTGAGTCTATATTTCTCAAGTTCATTTCTCATAGGTAGGGAAAAGTTAAAAATCTTAATAAAGGGAAGATACATTGTCTCTATTATTTCCAAAATTGGGTTATAATTTCAAAACGTGGTATAATGTATAGTATGCTGGACTTATAATCAGGAAGATCTTGGTTCAGATATCACCTCTGACATTTACTGGCTATGGGCAAATCATAAGATAGAGATAATGCCTATACCATTTAGCTGATAAGGATATCATCAGGCTCAAATGGTATGATGTAGATAAAAATGTCAGCTGTTTTTATTCTCAAAAATAGGAGGAGTTAGGGGTAGAAATTTAGAGAGAAAGCAAAAAGAAGTTTAATAAAATTATTGGAGACACTCAGGATGCCAAGCCATCTGATACTTATCCCAGTTTTCATCTAGTGCAGCCCTATCCTAAATATATCTTCTCCATATACTGGGTCCACCATCAAACACATGTTAATTTTTGATATGTAAAAAATTCAACTGATGCAAAATTACTCCAAAGTATCTTCTCCATGTGAGCCAGCTGCTGGAGAGCTGATTCCCTGGGGAAGGTGACAAATGCCATCTGCTGGAGAGTAGGAAAATTGCAGAAGTTAGCAAAGAATCTGAACTATAGAAGATGTAGATATGGCAGGGCTGGAATGGAGGGCAGCAAGTGGGGCCAGCCAGGTATGACCATCATGTTGTGGAAATGAAAGTAATTGAAGGGGAAGTGATAGGGATTAGCATCTACTGAAAACTGCTGGTGAAAAAGTAATGTAACATAGACAATTGGGTCCAAGAGGGAAGCATTCAGCTTTCCCCCTTGTTTAAGCCCCACTCAAGGCAGTTGCGGAAATCATACAAGACTTGACCACTATGAGGCTTGACTCTGTAGGGGTCCAGATATGAATTCTATGCATAACTATTAATTTATAAATAAAACTGTGTCATATTTTGAGCCCTGTCATCCTGAATGTGTTTAAAGGGGAGTAGTAGCTACCCTCAGGAAAGTGCCCAGTAATGACATTGCCAAGCCACCTAGGTGGGCATAAGAAGCCAGAGAAATGAGACTTTCTCAGTGTATTTGTAACCTTCTTGTCAAGAAGGAACTTGTGACATAAATATTATACCCATATTGTTCTATTAATACAAAATGTTACATATTGCACTTGGAGTTGATGTATTTATAATATTGAGACCCCTATCAGACAAGATCTTAGTAGAAAAGTATGAGTAAAGTTGAATAGTATATGTGTCACTGAAAAATCAATACTTTAAATGTGAACATACTGGCCTCTCTCTACACAAATCCTCCCCTCACCCCTGCCCACCTCTTTCCATTAACCCTCATCCCCTTAAACAAGAGCATAGCATCCAACTGTAGTGTTTCCAAATGGCCAAAGAGTTTCATGCAGCAAGTGACATCCAGTGAACCACTCATGAACCTAGAAACTAATTCTTGATGATGTCTAAGATCATAAGAGATAGAGAGCTCAAACTTAACTGGCTGAGACTTCCCTCCCCCTCCCTCTCCCTTTACAGTGGATACTGGAGATGAAGTATATGAGGAAGGTTCCCAGATCTCAGTGCTTCCTGAGCCAAGGCATGGGTTGGAATCAGTCTTGAGTCCTGTCAAGTTTCTTGCAGCTTCAGGTTTTCCAGCAAACAGGCACCCATGACTCAGGGCCCTTTTTTTTTTTCTTTTTTGGCTACCTGAGTCATCAGCCTAAAAGGAGTAACTCTAAACAGGAGGTGCCGTAGGAGTGGAAGTGAAACATCTAAGAGAAGGTTGGGAGAAAAAAGTGTGGGAAAAAGACAGGGCTGAAAGTGGGCAGGATCCCACAGCACTCACAGTCCTTTAATGTTGCCATTTGGGAGCAGATACTTTGGATTGGCTTGATGCCCACAGAGGTGTGCTTGAGAGTAACCTGAAACCTCTTTTTATAAGGTATCTTCAGGTGAGAAGGCTCGATTTCTTCTCTGGTTCAGCCACTGGCCGTGTCTTTGATCTTGCATGCACTTTCATGCAAAGATGGCAATTTGGAGTAGAAGGAAAAACACCCCCTGACCTCCTAGAGAAGCCATCAGAAGGCAGAGGTTTAAGTCTCACAGAGTTGTCACTAGAAAAAAGTGAAACAATCATTGCTCAGATTTTTGCAGTGTTTTAATTATTGCAAAGTATATTCCTCACAATAATCCTGGAAGGTAGGTATTATAAGCATTATTATTCCCCCTTGGAGAGACTTTGTGACAAGAGAAAAGGAAAGAGGTATAGGAGATGGTATAGAGAGAGCACTGGCAAGACCCGGTGGCTGATCGGTTCTATGGCTGGCGAGGGAGAGTAGGGACTCTACTTTCTATACTACATGGTGGTATAAAATGCAAGAACCTATATGTACCAGCCTCTGACTGCTAAGTTGGAAAGCTGGGTAACTGAAAGGATGCTGATGATCTCAATGGAAACAGAGGAATTCGAAAGAGGAACACTTTTTGGGGAAAGTTTCTTTTCGACCTTGTTGAGTTTGAGATAGCTATGGGACATCCAAGTGGAGATACCCAGTAGAGAGTTGGCAACGCAGGAAGGCCTGGAGTTCAGGAGAGAAATTAGGATGGGTAATATATACACACATTTACATATATTCAAATATGGATACATTCCATATATTATATATGTGATGTATATGTGTATATATTTCTCACGTATATACATATATATTTTATATATATACACATTTATATACATATGTGTGTTTTGGGAGATATCTGTATAAAGATGATAAGTGAACTAATGAAAGCTGGTAGGATCACCGAGAGAGGCCACAGAGACAGAAGAAATGAGAGTATAGGACAGACAGAGCCATGGGGGATACACATATTGTTAGGAGCAGAACGATGTTCTGGCCAAGGAGAATGGTCAGACAGGGAGAAGAACAGAGAGGGAATAGTATTATGGAAGTCGAGGCAGGAAACAATATCCAGGAGGCCAAGTAGAACAAAGACTAGACAAGGACAATGAATTTGTCAGTCAATAAATCACAAACGACCTTAAAGAAAGCAATTTAATCTAAAAGTAGGATCCTAAGATTCCAAGGAGCTGAGAAGTGAGGAAGAGATGAAGGAAATAGACCATCCTGTGGATGACCCTGTTAAGGAGTTTGGCAGTAAAAGGAAGAAGAGTAGTCAGATGGCAGCTTGAGGTGATAGTAGGGTCAAGTAGGGGGAGCTAGGTGGCCCCATAGTGAATAGAGCACTGGACCTAGAGGGAGGAAGACTCATCTTCCTGAGTTCAAATCTGACCTCAGACACTTACCAACTGTGTAACCCTGGGCAAGTCACTTAACCCTTTGTGCCTCAGTTTCCTCATCTGTAAAATGAGTTGGAGAAGAAAATGTTAAATCACTCCAGTATCTCTGCCAAGAAAACTGCAAAAGGGGTCACAAAGAGTCAGACATGACTGAAAAATGACCAAACAGGGTCAAGTAAAGGTTTTTTTAACCATAGGAAAGACCTGACTCATGTTTGTAGTTTTGAGGGTTGTTTTTCTGTGATGTAAACATAGTTGTCTACGTGATCTGTATATGTGTGTACTTGTGTGTATTGGACTCTAAACACTAAGAATCTTTGCTACTGCTAACAGGAAATTGCATGTCTTACCTTGTCAAAATATGTATGCTGCCTAAATTGAGCCTGCCATCTGCGCAGACTTGGGTTACACAATAGCCATGAAAAGATTCACAAAAGATTTATGATAAAATAATTATTGCAATAAAAATCTTTGCCAGACAATACCTTTGTTTCAAAGGCTTTTGGGATAACAACCAAGAAATAATTATGAGCACCCAGTAAGGGTTTAAGGTTACAACTGAATAAGATTCGGATCACAGAATTACTAATCTGGAAGTGGAGAGGACCTTAGAGGTCATCCAATTTAGCTCCCTAATTTTGCAGAGGAAGAAACTGAGGTTCAGAGGTTAAGTGACTTGCTCAGAGTCACACAACTTTCACATTGCATCTCTATGATAATGTAAGAAGCAAGGACCAGAAAGCACAGGCCTTTGCTATTTACCCGTTATTCAATTTTTTCAGGTGTGTCCAACTCCTTGGACCCTATTTGGAGTTTTCTTGGCAAAGATATTGGAGTGGTTTGCCATTTCCTACTCCAGCTCATTTTACAGATGAGGAAACTGAGGCAAACAGAATGAAGTAATTTGCCCAGGGTCACACAGCTAGGAACTCAGCTCTTCCTGACTCCATACCTGGTGTTCTATCCACTGAGCCACCTACCTGCCCCAGGGCTGCTTACAAGGCAATGTTAAAATGATTTTGACTTCATGATTACTCTCACCCTCTAAGAATATACCAGATCCTGATTCATTTGCTATCCTGTCTGGTCATAGAACAAATCGAAACAACAGAACAGTACAGTGGAAAATAAATTGGGGGCAGCCAAGTGGCACAGTAGATAAAGCTCTGGCCTTGGAGTCAGGAGGACCGCGGTTCAAATGCAACCTCAGACACTTGACACTTACTAGCTGTGTGACCTTGGGCAAGTCACTTAACTTCGATCACCTCACCAATAAATAAATAAATAAAAATAAATTGAATATGGAGTCAAAGGACCTGGGTTCAAATCTAACCTCTGATATATGTTATTTCTGTGATCTTGACGCTATTTTATAAAACCCATTGTGGGTTACAAAGACAACATGTTACAATAATAATGGGTCATATGTATACATACATATGTTTGTGTGTAAATATTAAATAAAAATATTATAATATATAACAATATATATTATATATGTTCATAGTGAGCTTACTATTCATTATCACATTTGATCTTCACAACTCTGTGGGATGGTTGCTATATTTATCCTTTTTTTATAGATGAGGAAACTGAGACTTAAAAATGCTAAGGGGCACATAGCTTATACATGTCTAAGGCGGGACTTAAGTCTTTCTGATTCCACGTCCAGAGTTCTGTACACTCAGCCTTGCTACTTTAAATTCACCCCATGATTCATCCTACTGTGGCAGGCAAAGGGAGCCAGAAGATATAAAACCTGGAATATAAACTCCTTGAGGTCAGGAACTATTTTTTGTGGGGGGCATCGGTTTGCTTTTGTGTCCCCAGACTTGTGACAGCTAAGTGGCACGGTGGATAGGGTGCCAGGCCTGAAGTCAGGAAGACTCATCTTCCTGAGTTCAAATCTGGCCTCAGACACTTACCAGCTGGGCAAGTCACTTCACCCTGTTTACCTCAGTTTCCTCATTTGTAAAATGAGCTGAAGAAGAAAACCATTCCAGTATCTTCTCCAATAAAACCCCAAATAGAGTCACAGAGAGTCAGATATGACTGGAAAATGAAAACCCCAAATAGAGTCACAGAGAGTCGGATATGACTGGAAAATGACTTAACAACAACTGCCTAGTACATGGCAAGCACTTCAGAGTGTTTGTTAAATTAAATTGACAGCATCAATATACCATTTAGGACCTGGGGTGGAAGGCTTTCAGAAATGACAAGGTTGAAATCTGATTTCAAAGGTTTGTGTGGAGGGGTTAAGGGGATGTTTAGAATACTAGAAAAGGAGGCAAATCATAAATAGAAATAGTAAAGTTAGAAAATCCCACACTCACTCAAAAGGTTGACAATTTGATTGGAAAATTCAGGTCAGATTTCACATTGGATTATATCCAAATCACTTTTCCCCAGCCCTGATAGAAATGATGCCTTTTCCATCAATAAATATCACTTTAAGAAATCCTTTCTTCCTCTTTACTGCCGCTTCCCTCTACTTCCATCCGGCTGCTCTAGGAGACGTGATGTGATCACCACTCTCCCCTAGGTCTATGAAAAGCATTTGGAATGCAGGATAAGAATCTCAATGTGTCAGTCATCCCTCTCTGGTGGAGACCTGCTGGCTTTGCAAGGTCCTGACAGAAAGAGGAGGCTTTAGTCTGGGGCAGGGGGGATACCAGGGAGGGCACTGAGGTTCAATTTCTACTTGCTGACAGGCTGGATGACCCCAGCCAAGATCTCTTTGCTTCTGTTTTACAATTTATAAAAGTTTACAAGGGATGGGGCACTCCAGAGAGACTTGCAAGCAAATGTTCACTTTTCCAAGTGATCCCAATGCACTTAAAAGAGGCAAGATGTGGCTCCAAACTTTTTTTTTTAACATGCATATGCGCACGCACACACACACACACTTAGTAGTAAAAAGTTTTGGACTACCCATTCTATTATTTCCTTACTTATAAATTATTTACAAGTTATTGTTCAGTTGTGTCAGACTCTCTGTCACCCCACGTGTGACCCACACTTAAGTTGTGAACCTGGGTGACAGGAAGGATGGTGTTGCCCTTAACAGAAACAGAAAAGTTTAAAAGGCAGGGATTGGGAGGAAAGGTGATGCAATGAAATTTTCCATGAGGATCACAATTCATCCACATGTCTTCATCTTGCATAGCTCATTCTGCCCCAACCATGATCAAAAGGTGTGTGTGTGTGTGTGTGTGTGTGTGTGTGTATTTTACTGGCCTGTGCTCCAGGTCTGAGCCTGCTCCCTGAGAAGCACCTACAGAAGCCATGAAGTGATGGGGGTGGGGGGAGGCAGGGCAGGTAGTGGGTTTGCTATAGGAAGAGATTTCCCAGGGTTATAAAGACAGCTCTTACTGTGGATGCCTCAGGAGCAGTTAGGTCATCACTGCAGTGAAGTGCCTGTGTCCAGTTAGAAGGGGGTAGATAAGTTGGGAGCTTACACAGTGAAGGGAGGGATGATGAGGAAAGCGGAGATAATGATAGATATGCACCATGATTGGCCATTTTAGGAGAGAGAAGCAAGTGGTCCATCTTCTGAATCCCTGATTGGTTGATCTTACGTCCCTTGAGGCCATAGTCCTCACTTTGCAGAAGACTGGTTTAAAGAACAATGACCTATTCTAGAGGATGTTTGTAGAGGAAGACTTTGAAGAAACCATAGACCATTGGGTGAAAACAGTTGTAAACCTATGAGGATCTTAAAATGCTTTATTGGAAAGAAAGTTCCACTGTTGGTACTTAAATATCCTTTCTGAGTGTACCGTCTGTCTTCAACTGAACAATTCACATTCTGTCTTGAAAAGTTACGTGCCAGATTATGACTGTCCTTAGTAAGCAGTTCACCTTCTGAAGAGAGGCAGATGAAGTCTTAGTTGGTGCAACATGTTGAGAAAAATGGTTATTAAATAACCAATTGTTAACATTAGGGGGGCCGTAGAATTTTTTTCCCTTCCTCATTTGGAGATTAGGTCAAAACTTGGTTCTCTGAAGGGCAGGGCAGATAATGAGATGAAATTTTAGAGTTATTGCTCTTCCCAACTAAAGGATTTAACAAGAAGTTAATCTAAGATGAATTCAGGTACATTGTGTTCTACTCAGGCAGGCTGGGGGTGATTGGACTTGAGATAGTCTCTCTTTGTCCATGGGTGACATATTCAGTCACATTCCCCAGCCCCTCATTAGAACAGCTCCACCTCTCATTATAATATTCATTCTCTCGTTACTTGTTAACCAGTCCATTGTCAATCTCAGGAACTAACCATTCTTCCAAGAGCATATAAGTGTTGAATGGATTCCATGAGGAGTTTTTGGCATTTGAGAGTGTCACTGATCCCTTTTATTAATTATTGCTACCATGATTAATAAAATGATTACCCAGAAACTATGTCTCTTGAACTTTTCATACATCACAATGTATACCAAGCAAGACCATACTCATGAAGATTCTGCAATTTGTGTAAGAACTCTGGGGTGCCAACCTGTCAATGACAGGTCACTTAGGTCCTAGGGTGCTGCCTGAAGCACACAAAGACTTGTCTGACTGTTGCCTAGCTAGCAAGTATTCGAAGTAGGGTTTGAACCCAAGAGCAAAACCTGTTTCATGTAAGATGGTTCTTTAAGAGGTCAGTTTGGCTTGCTTGATGCCAGAGGCATAATTCTAGTGAGTTGGTATCAAAGGTTTTAAGGAAATTCTCACTATCTTACAGAGGTGCCTTCATGACCTAGTTTTCCTTTATTGTATGCTGAATGCAGAGGTGGTGGGGAAGAATGTTTTATTTGAATTTAACCAGGAATTTTATTCTTTTTAATCTCATTATCAGCAAAGTTGTTTTTATTTCATGTTATGGTCTATGACTGGCTCATTGAATTTCAATCCTGAACCTGAATTACTAGCCTGGCTGGATTATTATTATTATTATCAATAAACATTTATTAAACATCTACTATGTGTCAGACATTGTGCTAAGCACTGGGGATACAAAAGGAGGCAAAAGACAATCCCTGCCCTCAAAGAACTCATAATCTAATGGGGAAGACAACATGCAAACAAGTATACAAAGCAAACTATATACCAGACAATTAGGAGACATTCAACAGAAAGAAAGCACTGGAATTAAGAGGGGTAGGAAAGGCGTCCTGTAGAAGGTGGGATTTTAGTTGGGACCTAAAGAAAGCCAGAGAGGTCAGTAGTCAGAGTAGAGCAGGGAGGTATGGGGGACAGCCAGAGAAAATGCCCAGAGTGAGAGATGTAGTGTCTTATCTGTGGAACAGATCCAGCCAGGTATTTGGTGTAGAATCTAACCCACATAAAGCAGACTGGTCTAGTGGGTGGTCGTTAGGAAGGGGCATAAATTCAGGCAACAAACTCATTTCTTTTATCCCGAATTAGGGAACCGGTTTTGGAAAGAATTCGTCTTTGTTGTGCCAACTATGCAGAGCTCCCTATTTTACTCAACTAAGGAGAGACAAATGGCAGTCTCTCTCTGGGACCCTTACTTAACTCACTGGGCTGACTTTGCAAGGTCAAATTCTCTGCAAGCTCTCCAAGCAACAAAAACTCCAAGTTGCCCCCATTAGACCACACCTGGATCACACCCTGTTTTAATGTTGCATTAGCTTGCTGTTTAGATTTCTCCTACAAGCACTCATTTGGAGTTCTTTGTTATAAAAATCTTCCCACTGGCTAGATCTCCTATGGAAGAAGTCAGTCTCCAGAAGGTAGAGTCCTACTGGTTTGTAATGGAATAAAACAGGAAGCTCTTGGACATTTGGAGAGGGTTTGCAATCCTCATTGCTTTTTCTCTTATTCTCCTCCCTTATAGCCCTAATCTAGGCAGGGCTTAACACATTTTCTAATGTAACTGATGTCCAAGATCATGCTTCCTATCTACTACCTATCAGGCCCCACCTCCATCATCACTGATCTTTTCCATTATGTTCTCCCTATATCCATAAGCTTTTCTTTTCCCTTAAAGGGATGATCCTTAAATGTCAAAAACTCTTTCCCTTCTGCCTATAATTGCTGAATAAGAAGGGCAATTTATCTTCATTTTCTTTACATTGGGGATCCAGCTTTCCTAAAACCACTAATAAGAGCTGAGGATCAAAATATAAATGCTTTTGCTTGGCATTTAAAGGCTTTCGCAACCTGGTCTCTTCCTATATTTCCAGCAATTAGACACTTTACTCCCCTCTATGTACTTTATAGTTCAGCCAAACTGGACTACTTCCTGGGCCTCGTGTGGCATTCCATCTTCTATGTTCATGTCTTTGTACTAGCCATCTCCCATGTCTGGTGTGTACCCTTTCCTTACTGCTTACACATAAAATACTTGGTTTCCTTCAAGACCCAACTCTCACTGGTAGTACACTACCTACAAAAACTACTTTGTATTCATTGTATAGACATATCCATATATCCATATATATGTATGTATGTATGTATGTATGTATGTATGTGTATATATATATACATTGTCTCCCCCATTAGAATGTAAGGCCAGGAGATGTTTCTCATTTATTTTTGCATTCCCTGCATTTATCATGATCCCTAACACATAGTTGCTTCATAAATAGGAAACCTCTTCCTACATAGGATGGATTCAAAGACCCTTCACCATCCTTATTGCCCTTCTCTGGATGTTCTCCAACTCATCAAAACCCATCTTAAGCTGTGGAGCCCAGGACAGACCACAGCACTCCTGATGCAGTCTGACCAGTGTAGAGCTCAGCTCCATCAGTTGGGCACCCTACTTCTATCTGTTTTATGGACTCATTCCAGTGGAGCCAGGTTTCAGTACTATAGGATGGGCATTATTCCAGGCCTTGGCTTCTCGTGATCCTGGCTCTTCCTCTAGTGCTTGGTGGGGCTTGTAGGTGAAGCTGATGAAATGGTGTGAGAAGCCGGATGTGAGAACTGCTCTAAAGCCAAGTCATACAGCCTCAAAGATGCTTGGAAGTCTGTAAATGTTTAGTTTGGCCTGGGGCTTGGTGCCACGTTGGTGCCATGCTGGGCCTACCAACCTCTTGAATAGAGAATGGGTTCAGATGAGCTTCTGGGAAATCCAAGCTAAGATTAATTTCTGAGTCCTGCATTATATATTCTTGGCCTCATAGCTGCTCTCTTAAGTTAAAGCAACTAATTGGTTAAATATTCATGGTTTGCTTATTTTAGTGTATTTAATTTATCATGTATCACTTTTCTTGGGGTTTTATATAAACTTGCCTTAAGACATTTTTTTTTAGTTTCAATTTTGGCAGAAAATTTCTCCTTCCTTGGCAGGGTGTTGATTAGTGTGGGGGTTGAGGGGGAGGGGAAGTCTGTCTTGCTAAAAAGAGTTTTGTTGCTTTTTTTTTTCAGATAGCTTTTACACATTACTTTTGGAAAATGCCATTATAGTCTTTATCAACCTCATTAATTAATGTTTCATGAACACCAACTGTCTATATAACACAAAACTGAATACTGAAAGTGTCCTTTATTCTTGTAATAGGGAAATATGGCCATAAATTTGTCTTTTCTATGTTTTCCTTTCAGTTGGGCTAGTAAAAATGAAGGATTGATTGAATATCATTTATTTCAGTTGTAGCTTTCTTCTTCTTTGTTTCTATCTCTCTTTAGCAACAGTTTTCTCTCTCCCCCTATCTTGGTTCAAAAGAAATGTCAGAAGTATCATTTTCCAGACCTAAAAAATTCTAGGGCCTCAATTACTTGAAAGCCAAGTTGCCATGTAATTTTGTTTCATGTTGTTGTTGTTTAGACCTGTGATTTTATCAGTGTAATGAGAATCAGTGTAATTAATTTCCTGCTAAGAAAACTCCTTTTGCTTATTTCAGGTCAGCACTGAGTGCTTAAATGACTTCTTCATGGTCACATAGCCTATGTCAGGTAGGATTTGAACTCAGAACACATCTTGATGCAGAGACTGATTCTCTATCCACTATCCCAAGTACCAAGGATTGTTGCTGCCATAAAGGAGGACTCCTAATTTGGGGTTCAGAAATGTTATTTATAGGATACTTTTCCTACCCACATCTAATACAAGGGTGTAAGTTGTAAAAGTGATCAACATTCACTATTCAGTGGTTCCTAAACATTTTGTGGTGGGGAAATCTCACTACATAAAACTGAACATTTATATAACTCTTTGTACTGGCATTCAAAAGGCTGTTTTATAATGTTCTCTATTAGCAACATCAAATAAAGAAGGATGAATGCAAATCAATAAGAAATTTAAGAACTCCTTTGGTTTACTTACAAAGAAGGACAAATTCTAGAGACATTTCTTTTGTTTTCATTTCATTCCATTTCTTTCCAACCTACCTTTTCATCCCAAACTTATTGAGTAGAATACAAAAAAGAATTCTCTAAGAACCATGGTTGGTTTCCTCCCCAATTAGAATCTTCCATGGGGTCAATGGGAGAAAAGGATGGAGGTGCAGAGGTTTTCATTCATTCATTAATTTATTCATTCACTCACTCATTCATTTAACAGACATTTATTTAGGGTCATAGATACAGAACTGAAAGGGACCTTTAAACCCAATCCAACCCCTCTCATTTTACAAATGAGGAAAATTAAGGCAAGAGAAATGAAGTCACACATTCATAGTCACACAAGATGTAAGCATGAGAGGTAAGATTTGAATCCAGGTCCCATGACCCCAGAGCCAGTGCTCTTCCACTGTGCCATGCTATTTAGGACTTCCTATATTTATAACACACTGATATAATCTGTAGATTAGGCAGATCCCTCCATACTAGAACTTACAGTCTAACAGGGGGATGAGGCACAAACATAGATAAATACATTATGGAAGTGAGCTACAAAATGGTATGTTGAGGTCCTAGGGGAAGGTTGCTACCAATGGGGAGGTCAGGGAAGACTGCATGGGAAATATAACCCTGGAACTGGGTTCAATAGGGGTGGGAAGTTGGCATATACAAAAGTTCTCTTCCAATGCCTCTTCATGGTTTGAAGGTGACCTTACGTTCTCAGAGCACAAGTTCTGGAAGGGTCTACCATCCTAGAAAGACTTTGAGGACAGTTCAAGTGATAGATCTTAACAAGTGAATATGAAGGACTCACCTGATCAAGTATGGAGAAACTTATCAACTTGGGGTGGTCACTAGGGGATGAATTCTCTGACTATCGTTAGACCTGAAAGAAAGCCCCCAAAAGGACTTTCAGTCCTTTCAGTCCTTTTGCTTCCATAGTAATGGGAGTGGAGTGACAGAAAAGGGGTCAAAAAGGTCCTACAAGTCACACATTCTTTCTGATGTCACTTAACATTAATTTAACTGTTGTTATTTCTAAAGTGAGGTATTTGTCCAGCAACCCGATGAGCTGACATACAGCAAGGAACAACTAAACCATACCAATATTAGAGCAAAGATCAAATCGCATTAGAAGAGAATATAAAGATAAGAAAGGAAAGATTGTTTTTCGGTCATTTTTCAGTCATGTCTGACTGTGGGATTTTCTTGGCATAGATACTGGAGTAATTTGCCGTTTCCTTCTCCAGCTCATTTTTTTTTTTTTTTTGGCCCAGCTCATTTTTCAAGTGAGGAAACGGAGGCAAACGGGGTTAAGTGACTTGCCCAAGGTCATACAGCTAAGTGTCCAAGACTTAATTTGAACTCAGGAAGATGAATCTTCCCAATTCCCAGCCCAGTGCTCTAGACACTGTACCACCTAATACATGCCAGGCACTACGCTAAGTACTTTATTAATATTATCTCACTTGATCATCACATGAACACTGGGAAATAGGTGTGATCATTATCCCCATTTTACGATTGAGGAAACTGAGGTGGCATGACTTGCCCAGGGTTTCCACTTCTAGAAGAGTCTGAGATCAATTGTGAACTCAGAGCGGCCTGAATCCAGGCCCAGTGCTCTATGCACTATGGCGCCACCTAGCTGCTTCTTAAGAAGATGGGAGGACAAGTCCTGCAGCCGTAACAATTCCAACCTAACCTTTTCATAGAAGCTATTGATGCCAAAAAGTGGAAAACGGAGAGAAGAAAATATACTGTGATAGACCACTACCATCTTTTTAAAACAAAGATTGGCTGATATAAACCAGTGTCCTCAGTAAGGAGACTAAAAGAACCCTGAGACTTTCCCAGTCACAAAGATTTGATCTCTGAGCTTTAGCCAGAGAGCTATAAAATTGTTTTTCAATGCATTATTTTTTTTAAAAAAGTATTTGATTTAATAGAGCAATATGTAACTGTAAAGACTCTTGTCCAACAAGGTGTCTTCCATGCATTTGTTAAGATCTGACAAGTTTTCTTGACATTAAGGATCCTTTGATTACCAACATGAAAAGAGGTTTAAAAAAAATAGGGAGGCTTTAATTAATGAATAACTGGGGGAAGGGGAGGAGAATTTGGGAAAGTTTCCTAGCAGGTAGTACCTGAGCTGAGCTCTGAAAGAAGATAAAGACTCTGAAAGGCAGAGTACAAAGGGAGTGAATGATAGATGTTTGTGAAGACTCAGAGATAGGAGCTGGTAGAATGCTGTTTGGGGAACAGCTGGCTGTTCAGTTTGGCTGGCACGTAGTATAACAGCTAGTCATATAACATAAGTCTAGAAAGGAAGGTTGAAGCCAGTTTGCAGAGGGTTTTAAATGCCAGAATAAATAATTTGCATTTTATCCTAAAGGCAATAGAGAAACACTAAATAATTTAGAGGGCAGTCAGGTAGTGCAGTAGATAGAGTACCAGACCTGGAGTCAGGAAGACCTGAGTTCAAATCTAACCTCAGACACTTACCAGCTGTGGGACCCTGGGCAAGTCACTTCACTCTGTTTGTCTCAGTTTTCTCATCTGTAAAATAAACTAGAGAAGGAAATGGCAAACTACTCCAGTATCTTTGCCAAGAAAACCCCAAATGGAGTCACGAACAGTCAGACATGATTGAACAATAACAACAAATAATTTTGAAAAGGAGAGTGACATGGTAATATCTGTGCCTTAGGAAGATTATTTGGTAGCTATATAGAGACTGGAATGGAGAGGAGAGAGATGAGAAACCTGGATACCAGTTAAGAGGATGTTATTATAATAATGAAAGCTATAGGTGATAAAGAATTGAACTAGCCATTCAGGATCTATGAGCACACCCATTAGCTTGAGTTAATGTCCTATCCACGTGCAGTCCCTTCATATAGAGCCTTGGCTCCTCACGCCCAGAAGAACCTCCACTTGGGCTGTTTTTACTAAGTTACCAAGCACGTGTTCCGCAAGGGAAGTTGTGCTCACTTATAACTCTACTTAGGAAAGCATTTTTTCTGAACCCTCAGGCTTTTTTCAGATAAGAAAACTATTTTTTCCTAATTTTTTTAACATTTTTATTTAAAGTTTTGAGTTCCAAATTCTCCCTCCCTCCCTCCACTTCTCCTCCTCCCTGAGACGGTAAGCAATGAGATATAGGTTATACATGTGTAATTATGTAAAACATTTCTATGTTAGTCATTTTGAACAAGAAGACTCAAATAAAAGAAAAAATGAAAGAAAAAAAGTAAAAAATAGTATGCTTCTTTCAGTATGTATTCAATCAATATCAGTTCTTTCTCTGGAGGCAGATAGTATGCTTCATCCTGAGTCCTTTGGGATTGTCTTGGATCATTGTATTGCTGAGAGTAGCCAAATCATTCACAGTTCTTCATTGAACAATATTGCTGTTACTGTATACAATGTTCTCCTGGTTCTGTTCACTTCACTTTGCATCAGTTCATGTAAGTCTGTCCAGGTTTTTCTGAAATCATCCTGCTTGTCATTTCTTATAGCACAATAATATTCTATTACAATCTTATACCACAGCTTGTTTAACTGTTCCCCAATTGATGGGCATCCCTTTGATTTCCAATTCTTAGCCACCACAAAAATAACTGCTATAAATATTTTTTGTACAAGTAAGTCTTTTTCCCTTTTTTGGATGTCATTGGGATCTAGACTTAGCAGTGGTATTGCTGGATCAAAGTGTATACACAGTTTTAGAGTCCTTTGGGCATAGTTCCAAATTGCTCTCCAGAATAGTTGGATCTGTTTATGACTAGTGCATTAATGTCCCAGTTTTTCCATATCCCCTCCAACATCCAGCATTTTCCTTTTTTGTCAAATTAGCCTCTCTGATAGGTGTGAAGTGGTACCTCAGAGTTCTTTTAATTTGCATATTCCTAATCAGTAGTGATTTAGACCATTTTCTCATGTGACTATAGATAGCTTTAATTTCTTTGTCTGAAAACTTCCCCTTCATATCCTTTGATCATTTATCAACTGGAGAATGACTTGTATTTTTATAAATTTGACTCAGTTCTCTATATATTTGAGAAATAAGGCCTTTATCAGAAATACTTATTGCAAAAAATCTCCCCCCAGTTTTCTGTTTTCCTTGTAATTTTGATAAGCATTTCATTTTGTTTGTGAAAAACTTCTAAATTTTATATAATCAAAATTATCTATTTTATATTTCTATTTATTTCTATATATCTTTCTATATATCTTCTTTGGTCCTAAATGCTTCCCTTTTCCATAAATCTGACACATAAACTATCCATGCTCTCTTAATTTGCTTATGGTATCACTCTTTTATGTGTAATTCATGTATACATTTTGACTTTATAATGGTATACAGTGTGAGATGTTGGTCTAACAGTTTGCCATACTGTTTTCCAGTTTTCCCAGCAGTTTTTATCAAATAATGAGTTTCTGTTCCAAAGGCTTGAAACTTTAGATATATCATATACTAGATTACTATGGTCATCTACTATAAGGTAGCTTGTACCTAACCCATTCCACTGATCCACCACTCTGTTTCTTAGCCAGTGCCAGGCTGTTTTGATAATTACTGCTTTATAATACAGTTTGAAATCTAGTAGGGCTAGATCACCTTTTTTTGCATTTTTAAAAAATTGCCTCCCTTGATATTCTTGAGCTTCTGTTCTTCCAGATGAATTTTGTTATTGTTTTTTTCTAGCTCTATAAAATAATTTTTGACAGTTTTTTTGGTATGGCACTGAAAAAATAGATTAATTTATATAGAATTGTCATTTTTATTATTTTAGCTCAGCCTACACATGCGCAATTAATATTTTTCTCATTGTTTAGATCTAACCTTTAAGGAAACTATTCTGATATCATTTTAGTGGAAATGAGGAGACATAGGGCAAACAATGTTTTTGAGGTTGAGCAACGAGACTTGGAAATACAGATGAGAGTTTAAGACTCTTTTCCTCTGGATTTCTTTCTCCAACTAAGGGTCCATTGATACAGTAACGGTGTTTTCTAAAAAACAAAAGGGGGGAAGAGGGGGAAGACATCTAATATGATAAAGGATTCTGTACTCATCATCCTCATTATTTGTGAATATTCACAAATCTTCATGATTTGTGAATAGAGCAGAATATTTGAACTTGACATCATTCTAGGAAATCTAGAACATAAAGTCTCTGGATCAACAGCTGTTATTCAGTCATTTCAGTCATGTCCAACTATTTGAGATTTTCTTGGCAAAGATATGGGAGTGGTTTGCCATTTCCTTTTACAGCTCATTTTATAGATGAAGAACTGAGGTTAAGTGACTTGCCCAGGGTCACATAGCTACTAAGTCTCTGAGGCTGGATTGGAACTCAGGTCTTTCTGACTCTAGGCCAAGCACTCTATCCCTAGAACCACCTAGCTGTCCCTAATAGGGAGGGATAAATAGTCAGAAAGGAATGTGGGACAAGTAAACCAATAAAGTGGTTGTGAGAGAATAAGATGAAAAAGTATGACTGATCGGAGGGAATCTCAACCTAGAAAGCGGCCACAGAGAAGAATAATAGCAAAAGCCCTGCTGGGGTGACAAAAGACCCAGGAGTTGACTCAGAGCCCACAGGGATAGAGACTAGAGTGATCAGTTGGGTCAGGGTTTGAATACCAGCCAAATGGAATTCTGGGAAAGTTGCTGGAAACTCCATGTGCTCGTGACTGTGTTTGCAGAAAAAGGAATACATTAAAAAGTCTTTTAAAGTATAAAATACTGTAAGTTTTATAGTATTAGCCAGTAAATGTAATTATTTGACTTTGTGAGAGGCAGCATAGCATAATAAATAGAGGGCCATCTAGGAAGCTAGGAAGACCTTGTTTCAAGTCCTGGGAGAGACACAGCCGTATGACCCTGGGCAAGCCCCTTAATGTTACTCTCAGTGCTCTGCTGACTTCCTTACTCAGGAGTTCCCTGCACTAAGGAAATCACAAATCTGATCCCTACCCTTCTTATTTTCACCTCATGAGCTTGCCCTTGAGGCAGCTAGATAGATAGAGTGCTGGGCCTGGAGTCAAGAAGACCTGAGTTCAAATCTGGCCTCAGACACTTATTTGCAAGTCATTTAACTTCTGTCTGCTTCAGTTCCCTGTGAAATGGGGATGATTATAGCACCTACCTGTTGTTTGTTGCGAGGATCAAATGAGATAATATTTGTAAAAGCACTCAGCACAGTGCCTGGCACACAGTAGAAGCGTATGTTTGTTTCCTTCCTTTCCTTCCTTCCCTGGGGCCAGAATTGCTCTGTTTCTAGAATTTGCATGTCCCTATGTCCTCGGCACAGGTTCAAGCGCCCAGGTATTCATTTCAGTGGAGGAGGAACTTAAAACATAAACTTGAAGGAACAAGAGTGAAGGATAGTTTCAGTGACAATACCTCAGACACTCATTTATTCTTCTTCAGCCTCTGCTCCTCCCATCTAAAAATACGTATCTTGTCATCTCCACGGCAGATTTGAGATCTCAGGCCTGCTTCCCCCGCACATGGCAGGCTCCCATACTGCCTCATTTTACCACCCACACAGCCGCTGTTCAGAAGCTGCAAGTGCATTCAATATTCTCCCAAGTAAAATATAGCTACTTAAATCAGAGGGCCTTAAAAAATCCTGCTGCAAATTTGAGGTACATGAATGGGATGGAATGTTCCTTTCCTGTAAGAAGCCATGATGGTGAGGAATTCAGACACAACCGCAAAGACTTTTAGGAACTGATGCAGAATGATGGGAGGGAACAAAAGCAGGTGAAGTGAATGGAATGAATGAGAGACTGAAACTGGAGACTGTCGTTCTAACGTCAAAGCTTGACCTTGTAGAAGAGATGAGAAAATAGAACTCCCTCTTTCTTTGCAGTGATGAGGGTTTATGGGTAGGAAGCATTGAATTGGTTAGTTTTGTTAAACTTAGTTCTTAAAAATCTTTTTTATTCTTTGTTAAGTTTTTGTTCTTTGTCACTGGGTAGGGTAGAGAGAAAGAACATGTTCAGACATGAAGGTGATATATCAACAAAATATATTGATAATTTTTGAAAAGAAATACAATCATACTGCCTTATAAAAATATTAATTAAAGGCTTTTCAGGTTATCCATTATTTTAAATCATCTGGTGTGAAGAGAGTTCTCTTACTGCTATTTACTTATAATCATAGTCATCTATAGATCCCAGGGTAGGATGGCACACCTGGCCCATATTCTTTGCACACCTCTGCTTGTAATTGGTGTGTTAAGTATCTAACATCTGCTGGCTGTATTTCAAAACAGTGACATCAGCTAGTGCTAGAGCTGACAACCTTGAGTGATGTGAACATTTCTATTCAAATGCTGGAGAGAAAATGGGGTGATAAAACAGGGAATTTTGTCAGGTCCTGCCATCTGGGAGAAGACAACCATTCCTGCTGTCAAGAGAAGAACAGCTAACCTGAGTACAATTTCGAGTGGTTGGGGAAGAGAAAAGCTCCAAGGATGGAGGAAGGATCACTCCTCCATAGTTATGGGGAATCTTTGGTTTGGTTTAGGGGCAGGTCAGGAGGGGAGAGAGAGTGAGATGGGGGAGTTGCTCTCCCAGCCAGTCCCTGCTTCTAGCTCAGCCTTTATGGTCATCACCCAAGGAAGCAATCCCATGGAGAAGGGGCCAGCCATCCCCACTAACTGCCTCACATAGGGCAGGCAAGCCAACCTAGCTGAAGCTTCCTAAGGGAGAAACAGAACGCAGCATGGGCCACATCACCACCACCTCAACCACCATCTCCCCTCAAACCCTGACGGAGACAGTGTAGGACCCTGAACCCAAGAGCCTTGGGAACAGCAATGTTTCCAGCCCCAGTACTCTTAGCCATCATCTTGGGATGATGGAGATGCAGCCTGGAAACTGCTTCTGCACCCATTATAGTCACAGTTACTGAAGACCTAGGAAAGAGACTTCTTGTTATCAAAGTCCTTGGCACTGTCAGATGGTTCAGCAATAGGAACTAGAAGAATTTTATTGGTGGAAATAACATTAAATAAGAGGCATTGCTATCTGGTTTGTCTCTGACCCTTAAAGACAGGGAACTTTTCAACTGACTTGGAGGCTGAAATCTTCCTTATATGTCATCTCCACCATTAGAACATGAGCTCCTTGAGAGCAGGGCCTGTCTTTTCTACGTGTATCCCCTCTGCTTTGCACAGCAAGCACCTAATAGATGCCTAAGTCATTCGTTCATTTTACCTCTGCTTTCCCCATCTGCTTTCCTTTCCATTCCCATCCCCTTTGGACATCCTTGACTCTCTTGGAGTCACTGGGAATCTTTTAGAGAATTCTTGGCTCTGCATCAGTAAGTTTTTCTCAACAATGATCCCACTCTAGGAAGGAGGTAGTGCTTGGCACCCATTCTCGGTGCTCTGGAGACAATTCAAATATACTCCCTGGTGCCATATTGGCATGTATGAGATGAGCCATGCGTTGCCTATTTCTCCCTTCCTCTGGAGCAGGCCTTGTGTCCTGCAATTGTTATCTCTGGCAAAGAAGCAGCCAAGAGCCCAAGCTCCATCTCACTCTTACCTATGCCCTACATAACTGGGCTTGGTTCTCAGGCAGAAACAATTGGTTAAGTCCTTACTGGCTCCACATAAAAGGGCAACATAACCCCTCTCCACCTGTGGATAGTTCTGGGTTTCCTAACAGATTTGCACATATTATTTTTTCCTTAGATCTGTGAGGATCCATTTCCTTATGTGAGCTTTAGACTCAGGTACCATTGTCTCTTTTGGTCTTTCTCTCATGTACCCACTGCCCCAGGACAGAACAACCTTGTTGCCTAGATCTGGGCAATGCCAGGATTCCATTATGTGCACTTTCTATTCACTGGCTGCCAATAATCCTGTCTTTTTGGCAGTCGCCCCCTAGACAACAAATCTGTGCTTCCTTTTTCCTCTATTGTCACAGACTTTTTAGAAGGTGGGTGGTGGAGGAAACCTGAACATGCAGCAGGTGTGTGTGTGTGTGTGTGCGTGTGTGTGTGTTTGCATGTGCCCTCACATTTGACTGTGTATGCAATTAATATTGTTTATCCCTAAGGAATCACTAAGACTGAATCAACACTTGGGTCACCAATTAATTGGCCTTCAAACCATGAAGAATTGGCTTCAAATTATGCCTCTGACATATACTGGCTGTGAAACCCACAGCATGTCACTTAACCTCTCGGTGCTCTAGACAACACTCTAAGACTATAAGTTGCACAGAAGAGGGGTGACCTGCACTGGTAAAGGGAGTTTCCTCACTTGGGAGTTCCCTAAACCAATTAAATCCTATGTCAAGTCTCTGTTCATATTAATATCTTAAAGAGCCAGTTTGAGCTGCGAAACCAGTTCTGACTCTTTGTAGTGCTAGGCACACTCAGTGAATCAAATTTACCCACCGTGTATTCAATTTCTTATTCTCTTACTTCCCCTCCTTTCCATGACAGCCTCCTCCTCCCTGGAAGAGAAACTTCTTGTTCTTCTGTCTGTGCCTTTGGATTCAAACTCACAGATGACAGGATGGAGAGCTGGAGGGGACCTCGTATCTTTCTGCCACCTGTTTTTGCTCCAAAACATTTTGAAAAAGCCAGTCGCTGAAACTCCTCAGGGGTTTGAAATCAGAAAGCAAGCAAAGGAGGCCTGAGCAGGACGTTGTTTATTGTATGGGTGGATTCAGTGACTCAAACCTGAAAAGCTTTCCCCATCTCATCTGTCCGTTCTTTGAGGCCACGTGTCATGTGACAGAGTCATTCTTTTGGCTATTGAGAGCTCTGGTGGCCTGATGCTGCTCGGTCCCCAAGGGCCCCCAGCGGGACACACCGTATAAGATAAAGGGACAGAAGGTAGGCGGTAGGATGGAGTAGCTGACATAATGGGAATTCACAGTTAGTTAGCACTTTCCTCATAATGAGAGGCAGCACCTTTCCAGAAGGAGAATTCCCTCCAAGTATGCAGACTGTAACCTTAGCCTATAAATGAGGATGAGAATCAGCATGGTGCAGTGGATGAAAGACCCAGGTTCAAGTTGTACCTCTTACACATACTAACTGTATTAGGAACAAATCTCTTATCCTTTTGGTGCTCTCTTGTGGGTGGGGGAGAGAGACAGACAAATAAATTGGTGGAGGAAAAGAGATACACACGGAGAAACAAAGATACAAAGACAGAAGAAAAGACAGAAAGGGAGAGATGGACAGAGAGACAGAGAACTCTATAAGACTGTTGAACTGCATTGGTGGAGGGCAACTAGTGGATAGAGTGTCAGACTTGGAGTCTGGAAGTCTCATTTTCATGAGTTCAAATCCAGCCTCAGACACTTCCTACCTGTGTGATCCTGGGCAAGTCATTTGACCCTGTTTGCCACAATTTCCTCATCTGTAAAATGAGCTGAAGCAGAAAATGGCAAACCACTCCAGTATCTTTGCCAAGAAAATCCCAAATAGAGTCACCAAGAGTCAGATTTGGCTGAAAAACAACTGAACTGAATTGGAATTGGTAGAGGGAGTTTCTACACATAGGAGGTCCTTTCATGGACCAAATCACAAATCTAGATCAAGAGAAAAAAAATAGATGAGGAAGTCAAAGCTCAGAAAAGTTAAGTGAATTGACCAGGGTCATACTTGTTCAACTCAATTTAACAAGTATTTTTTAAGTACCTACAATGCATCAGTCAACTTGCTAGGAGTGCAGATACAAAGACGAAATGGAATAACCCTTGCCCTCAATGTGTTTGGGGGGCAACATGTATACATTTAAGTAAATACAAAATATATAAGTAGCAGAGGGGGTTGTCACTGGTTTAATAGGAAGCAGAGAATGGGGATTTCTGAGGGCACAAGAGAAGATTAGGGAAATGTAGGAGAGAGAGAGGGGAGATGAGAATGACTCAAGAGAAACAGTTAGGGAAGGGAATTTTGTTCTCTGCAGCCTAAACCTCAGAATCACAGGGATTCTTAGTGAAGCCTTTTGGGTCAAGCCTTTGGAAATACTGATTATTTACCCCTGAGAGAGAGGGGGAATGAAGAGGGATAGAGACTGGAGAGTGGGAATATTAGGGTAGACATTCTATCCCTGGTCCTCAGGGGCAGGAAGAGTCCTAGGGCTAGGCTGCTCTACAGGTGTGCGGCCAGGACAGCTCTGCATTAGTCTTCACTCTACTATGTCTTAGGAGAATCTTCATTCTTGGCCTGTGTGGCATGGGAGGGGCAGCAGATGGGACAGATGTCCAGCCCCTGATACTGTCTGATGGCCAAGGCAGGCATCAATGGATTCCAGAGACCATTATCATATACTCATTTAATAACATCAGGGAATTTAGAGCTAGCAGGGAATCCAGTCTACATTTTATAGCTGTGGACAATGAACAACAGAGATGAAGTGACTTGTCCAATATTTCTCAAATAGCAAGCATCAAAGCCAACATTGAGCCTATGTTCTCTGACTCAAAAATCTAACATCCCTTCTAGTATCAATGTCAAAGCCAGGATTCAAATCCAGGTCTTCAGTTTCCATGTTCCACGTGCTCTAGCTTGCACATTTTCATCGTGGTTTTGATTCTAAGTTAGCAAGAGTCATCACCAGCCACATATAGAGATGCCTCACAAATGGTTAATGAGTAGAACAACTAAATTAGTCTTGAGCTTTCTGAGTCTGATCTTTGGGAGGCTTTTCACAATCATAAACATTTGAGCTACAGCCTGACATAGTCTAGCTGGTGACAGGTCAAAAAGCAGAAGACAATATGGAGCCAGACGAAGGTGTGCTGGCAAGTGTTAAACAACCAGCTTTCCAGGTAGGGAGCAGGGATGCACCCAGAGCACACTTTCATACTTAATCTGCATTATTGACATTTTTTCCATCACTTTCTTAAGTCTAGACAATTAACAAAACAATAAATCAAACCCTGCTTTGTGTTTGCAGATTTCTGTGGTGTAAATGCTCATGGGCTGAAAATCTAACAATCCTGGTTAGAGCTGGCTCCAGCAAACCACAGGGACCAGTTTTCTGCCAGGAGTGGGAGTAGCGACCCAAATAATTCACACAGGCCAGAGGGTTCACAAAGCTGTCTTGCCGACTCTTTAAAATGCCAGAGACGCAAGTAAGAAAGCTGGAAAGAGTCACCAGTAAATGTGTGGCTTTGGAGGTGATGAGCTCTACGGGACATCCTGGGTTCTTGTATGAAGTTACCTGACAAGGTGTGTCCCTGTATGTGTTCCCAAGATCTGCTCCCAAGGCCACTGCCAGGACTACTTTTGGCTCCACTCTCCACCCTTCCTCCAGCTGAGCTAAGTCCTGAGGGCGTGCACTTTTCAAATATTGATCACAATTGTTTCTTGAAAAGCCTTTATTAATTTCCCTACTTTCCTCATCACACTCAAAGAATACTTTTACCTCAGTAGAAAATGACTCTTCTTTGTCTAGTTGGGAGGTGAAAATATTGGCTTTTAAAAGTCTTAGAGGCATGGAGCACAAAACATTTGTCAGAAGCTGTCTGGGATCCCAGCACTGTCGAAATCTGACAGTGTTTAATCGCGGTTTGGTCGTGGTTCTCCTGTTTGTGATTAAATCCCAATTCGCTCCTCACTCTTTGGGGCACAATATATTTTAATCTGCCATCTATCATTTGCAGTTTTGTCCATGAAGGACTCCAGACAGTTCCTGGGTTTTTGATTCATTCGTTTTCCCTTTTCTTGGACTCGGTCCTTCTTTGGTTACTCCCCCTGCCACTGCCCTAATCAAGCTCCTCATCACCTCACACCTGGATTACTGCAACAGCCTCCTCACCAGCCTCCTCACCAGCCTCCTTGCCACCAGTCTTTCCCCGCTTCCATCCATCTTGCACATCGCCACCCAATTAATTTTCCTCAAATATCACTTTCTCCATGATATTCCCTTTGCTCAAGAATCTACAATGGCTTCCTGCTGCTTAAAGATGAAATCCTGGCCTTAAAGACCATCATTAGTAATCTGGCCTTACCTTACCAATCCAACTTGATCTCTCACTGCTTCCAATAAGTATCCATTGGCTCCAGTCAGTCCAGTCATGGTATTTCCCTAGCCTGGAATGTTTGCTCCCTGTGCTTCCAGATGTCTCAAAATTACCTCCCACTCATAGCATTCCCAGACTGTTTCAACCTCAAATCAGTTCTCTACTCTCCAAACTCCTATGGCCCTCAAGTACTTTGAGTTTGTATTACACAGTTCAGCCCTTTCTGCCTTATATTGTTCTCTAGCTTTTTAAATTTTGCTTTCCTTTCTAGACTATGAACTCCTTGAGGCTGGGGATGGTCCTTACACTTCTCTTGGATTCCTCATTCCTCAAGCACATAGCTAAATATACACTACACATCCCTTCCACATCACGGGGTTAGGGACCCAGCATCTCTGTGATCTGGAAAATCCACATAAAATTTTTTGGCCCTCCCATCATACCAGAGAAGAAATCTGATTTTTTTCTTTTTCTTTTATAGGGTATTTAGAGTACCTTATTATAAAATTTGGGTTAAGTATTTGATCATAGGTTCTGTGTCATCTGCTGGACTTCTTCTGTCATCTTAAGCTTCCACAAAACTCCTCCAAAATTCCCACTTAATTTCCTATCCCAACCCACAATATATTGAAACCATGGTGGGGAAAGTCATGATGTGGAAGGGATAAATGTAGTCGATTAGATATACTGACAGGTAGATTGTTAGGAGTAGATTGAGCAGTATGGTATTATGACTTTATCCCTGATCCCAGGGCACCAAAAGAAGTGAGAATTCTAGGAGATGATGCTGGATTAAAGAAGTATTAAACAGCCCCCAGGTCCAGGCATGACCCTAAGCAACCTGGAATATGAATATTTGGCTAACACTAGGTACTTCTCTGATAACTAAAGCTGAGCACAATGATAGGCGCAGCAGGGAATGCCAACCCCAAATAGGTGAGGAGATGGGAGAATAACATTTGGCTGAGTTCAAATCACCACGCTCATCTATACTGTATCCTAGATTATTGAAAAAAATTGGGATATGTGATGCTAACTGGCAGTATTTGAAAGTGGTAAGCTACTGTCCTGGAGAACTTTTTTTTTTTTAAAAGTAAGTAGAATTTCCAAACTATATGCTAGTGACCCTTGACTTTTATTCCTGTAAACATTCTATGACATAGTTTTTAAAGGGATGGATGATGAGAACTCAGAAAGGGAAGCAAACATCACAAAAAGTTGTCACCTTAGGAGTTTGAGAATTGACTGGGATTCTGGAATTTGTAGTTTAGGGAGATAAGTGTTTCCTCCTACCCCTTAGAGAGAATTCCCTTGAGCTAGACTTGAGTCATACCTGGAAGTTCTGAAGAAAGGATAGACAGTCTGCCAGAGAATAGAGTGAGTGGAAAGAGCTGGGACTTCAAGAGCTGAGTAGCAGCATTAGAGGTAACAGTTAAGAGATGAGAGAGATATAGATTTGAACTGTAGCTGTGAAACTTAGAAGCTAGATAACTGAGGGCCAGATACTTCTCTAAATCTCAGTTTTTTCATCTGTAAAATGGTTTTTAGTAATGTTGTAGGGACAGCAATCTATAAACCTCTGTGAGCTATTTCAACATCTTCATCAGCCCTCTGGCCTCCTACTTGTGGTACTTTTCAAAACATTTTCTGTACCCATTTTCTTCTGCGATCCTGACATTATGAGGTAGGCAAGGTAAGCAAGTCTTATCTTAATTTGACAAGGGGAAATTAGGATATAGAGAGGGCAACTAGGTGGCACAGTGGATAGAGCTCCAGGCCTGTAGTTGCAAAGTCAGAAAGACTCCTCTTCCTGAGTTCAAATCCAGCCTTGGACATTTACTATTTGGGTAACTCTGGGCAAGTCATTCAACCCCTTTTGCCTCAGTTTCCTCATCTGTAAAATGAGCTAGAGAAGGAAATGGCAAAACACTCCAGTATCCTTGCCAAGAAAACCCCGAATGGGGCCACAAAGAGTTGGACCCGACTGAACAACTGAACAACAACACCAACAAAGTGATTTTGATCTAAGGTCTTCTGTTTCCTAGGTCAATATTTATTCTGTCACTTCCTCTGTGAAAGAGCTTTCTCTTCTCTCTTCTTCCCACCTCCCCCCCACCCCAGTTGTTAATGTCCTCTCCCTCCCTAATTTTCCTTGTGCTTTTCTTCATTTGTTTACTGCTATGCTAGGCCAGTGATGATCATCACAGCTGCCAGTTTTAGAATATTTTAAGGCTTGGTCTTTAATTTGGTCTTCACAACAACCCTTTTGAATTGGAGGCTATTGTTATTGCCTTTTAGAGGAGAGGAAACACCCTCAGAGAGGTTCAGGCTTACACAATTAGTGAATATATGAGCCAGGATTTGAACACAAGTCTTCTTGATTCCAAGTCCAGAAGTCTATACCATACTGTTTCCCTTTTGTCTTTGGGAATGGCACAGTACTTGGCACAGAGTAGATAATGAATGTTTATTGAATTGAATTGAATCTTGTGTCTTGTAAACTTTTTGGAGACAGAGATAGGCCTGCTACAGCTCTCAGCTAAATATGTAACAATCAATTAGGCTTATTAACTTGGGTAGGACCTTGAAACTAGATGCAACACTATGATTATACGCTTTATTCTCAGGACACCAGGGCATTCATTCTAATTTTTTTTTGCCTTACAACTAATTAGTCCAAGATTAGATTTCATCATAAATTAGAAGAATAGTATTTAGAAAAACATGGTATTCAGCTAAGATTATTTAACTCTGAATTATTTAAACAAGCTTTTGAAAAATAAAAAAAAATGGAATGTGAACAACAGAGATGACATTGGCACTGATTAGAATAATTTCATCCAAAATTTAAACCAATGTAGATTAATTACTACAACCAGGAGACCAAAAGGGCCTAGAAAGGGCAGTAAATCCTTACCAAATGGAGACAAATGACTGCCAAATAGAATAGAATAGAATAGAAATTCCTCTGTGAAATCTTACAAAGAAGGCATATGCACAGTTATGAGCAGTACTAACTAATAAAGTATCATCTCATAAAGCAGAGAAAGAAGCAATAGGGGGAAAACCAGTCTAAAGAAAGCTTGACAAGTCATCTAAATAAGCAGAATTGTCAATGAAAGAAAGTACTCAAGAATGAAAATGGAAAGGGAGCTACAAAGAAAAAAATAGAAAAGATTTGCAAAAATATAACTAACTATTTTCTCCAACAAGGATAATATCCACCATGCCTGGATCCTGACAGTCCAGGTATGTATGTATATGGTACATACAAAGGAAATAGATATAGCACTAAAGACAGTGCAGAAGGTTGGATATAAGTATGTGTGTGTGTGTGTGTGTGCATGTGTATACATATGTGTATACATATGGAGGTGATATAATTGAGGGCTTTGGGGAGCCCATAAGATATTTAAAGGAGGGGAAAATAGTAAAGGTATAGAAAAAGTTTCAGAACTTTTGAAGGTGACTGAGAAAACATTAACTACCAGCCTCTATGCCTAATTTTTATGAGGGTCATCTATATGTAAATTGAGGGAATCCTCAGTGATGGTACTGATAGGACACAAACTGACTTTCATAAACATTATTCAACTATGGACCATATCTTTACCATCTAATTAATTGATTGAAAGGTGTAGAGAATATAAGAACCCATTGTGCTTATTATTAGTTAAGTATGGGCCTTCCAAATCACATGAAAAACAAGATAGAGGACTAGACATTTTCTATGGTCCCCATGACCTCTCAGACCCCTATAAAATAGAAATTATTCACCAAAGATAAAGCAACTTCAGCTGTCTCCATGATCTATGATGCCCAGAATCCAAAAGATGGTTAAAAAAAATGAACTGATGATCAGTGACCCTGAGCTCACACAATACCTCTCCTCTACCTTCCATGCTATAGGCAGTAAGGCTGTACTAGCAGATCCAAAGACACAACACATAGGTTTTTAACAAAACCCAATTCCACTGTCCAGTCTCCCTTTTTCTCTCTTTCCAATGCAGGAAGACCATGGCTCCAGGCTACAGAAATTTGCTCAATGACAGCCAGTGCCCATTAGAGAAAGGGCCCTGGGTACTCTTTAGGAACAAATGCATGCCCACCTAATGCTTCAGTAAACAACCCTGTAGTACCAGAGCTGCAAAGCTCTGAACTGTTGATGCCAGCCCAGGGGATGAGAGAGGGAGCCGGATAGGACAGTATGAGGGAGGGAGGGCAGGGGACTGTGCAGCACTCCACTAAGCTTGAAAGAAAGTTTTCATCAATCACCTAGGACCAGTTCTGCCCACCCCAAAATTACATGGGGCAGAGACCTAAGCTGGCAAACCCTGAAATTCTTAGTGTGGGAGGAGGCTGTAACACTTGGAGACTCAGTCCCCAAAGAAACCATTATTAGAGAGGAGATAGTCAGAAAGTGAAAAGTAGTAACAAAGAAGGTAGGGTGGGAAGGAGAGACTAAATTACCAAAGATCTCAGGAAGAGGAAAACTCAAAGACTTTGAACATAAGCAAATAAATCAACAGGGAAAATATTAACAACAAAAAGCAGTGTGGTCTACAGATCTAGTAAATTAGTTCAGACCTCCATGGATAAATAATGCAAAACAAAGGAATACGATCCAGCACTTGATAAGACAGAGGACCCAGTGGAATGTGAGGAGAAGTAGAACCACATCTGTCTGAACCTGAGTGGTGCAAAAGAGAAATGAGAATTATGACAGCAGAATTCATGATCTGCCCAGAAAAAATGATATTTGTTAATTATAAAAAAGTATTAGATTTGAAAGAACAAAATGTCTTATAGATTCTTTTACAGCACCTTGTCTTCCATCTTATATTCAAGAACTTAAAAATTCCTTGGAAGATATCATAGCAGAAATAATCCTGTCCAATGTCCCTCTGATAATAAACATGAAGTAAAGCACATAACAGGGATGTGCATACTTGCTAGAAAGTACTTGCCATTGTGAAGGAGGAAATTCAACACAGAGTTCTGTTTAAGGAAGGATTTTCTTTGGATGGTGAGAATTCTCCTCTAGATTCTCCTGTTTGAGGATGGCATTGTGTTGATTGCAGTAAACACCATTACAGAGCCTCCTAGGAGACATCTGTAATCAGTCAAAGAGGTTTGGTCTATTCCCCCATATAGGAAAGACTAAATGGATAAAGAATGTCTATTGCTCATATTTCAAGATGCATTTGGATGACATCTTATAGAGCTGTCTGGCACTTACGCATATCTGTGACAGACCATATAGATGGACAAAGAGTTGGGCCCAGATTTGAAAAGAAGGAAAGCAGGTACTCTTGTTTTTAGTAAATTACAATGCAGTTTTATTGACCTCATGCTTTTTATAACAACAAAGTTCAATCTTTTTGATACAAATATTTTACTATTTCTAGATTCTGATTTTACCTGTAACATCATTGCCTCCAAAGAACTAAAGATAAACATCACACAGAGGACAACAGAAAGGTGCATGGTGGGTGTAAGCAGGCTGCAATATATAACCAATGAAAACCTCCCAAGAATAATAGGAATAAAGAATGTCATCAAAGGATTGTATGCTAGAAAGAGAAGATAGACTTGTCACATGATGAATGTGAGGGATGACAGGTAAATGGCCAGATGGCTCAAATGGTACCCCCTTAATGTGTGGAGAAAATGAGAAAGGGTTCCAACATATTGAATAGACTCTCTAGGTAAACTTTCTGGAGGATATAATAATCCTGTGTGATAGGCAGGTATGTATGATTGTTATTTGCAATACTAAAGGGACTGCCTAAGGATGATTAATAATTCAGTTGAGTAGCTGAGAGAATCTGAGAGAATTAATCAATCAGTAAGAATTTAAGTACCTAGTATGTGCACATCAGTGCCAGGCACTGTGCTAGGCTCTAGGGATACACAGACAAAAATGAATAAACTGAATGATCTCAAGAAATTAGGGAAGATGTGTACAGAAATCAGTTCTTGATACTGACTCCTGTGAATTGTAGCTGTCTTGCCATCATTTTTGTAGCATATGAATTTTTAAAAAAATATTCTTATTTCAGGTACTATGTTCCCTTCTTATGCCATGCCTTTAAGTATCCAATAGACTTAAGCTAGTCATTCTCTAGTCTTGAAGCAAACAACTGGAAACATTCTGGATTAAAAAAAAATGACACATTGTTTGCTGACCAGAGTTTGAAATGTGTGTGCACAATCCCTGGAGTGTGTCTTGAGTGCTTACTAATAACCCCAGGGGCTGTGCTTATGAACAGAAGTACAGGTGGAGTGTGGGAAAAGCAAATATGGCAAAAAACACAAAACAAAACAAAAAACAAACACCCAACTGCTTTTCCTGAGAAAGGAGGCAGAGCTATAGGTGAAGCCAAGAAAACAAGTGTCATTTGACAGAAGACAGCTCCTGATAATCATCTAAAGCCAACATTGTCTTTGAACTCTGAGTATGGAAGGAAAGGATAGAAGTGTTGACTCTGTTCTCTGCTTTTTGACCAACACATGCTTCCATCCTGCTCTCTGGCCTCTGTAATCTGAATAAGGAAGAAAATGGGATCCACTTTCAGTCAAGCGCTCCTGTAATTCTCCTCCTGAATGGAGGGCCACTGTCCACCCCATCTGTTTTATTTCTTGAAGGATCTTTTTCAAATAACAAACAAACTCTGGGTTTACACTTTGTTTCTCTCCCAATGTGTAAATTTTCATTTCAATGGCTTGCCTGCTTTACAGAACTGGTGACCATCTCATCAATCCCACAGAGCCTTTGAAAATGCAAACCCACTGAAATAACATCCCTCTCAAAAGGAACTGGTTTCTACTTTCCCCATTTTATCCCCATGGATGATGTACAAGTCACATCACAGGGACATATGATATTGATTCTAAACAGCCATTATGGACATCAGAATAATTAATTACAAAGAGGTGACTGAGTAGCAATGGGACTAATCTGGACTTGTCCATGATTCGGGCAACGGACTGTTCCCTTCTCTGCGAATAGGAAAAGAGGCAGATAATGGGCTTGGGAGTAGGTTATGAGATATATGTTACAGTTTAAGGGGGGGTGGAATTGTCAAAATTGAGATACTCACATAGGATAAAGATATTAAATCATCATCCAAGTTATCCCAATCTTCCCTCATCCCTGTTCTAAGGAGTTGGAAATTTGGTTATCAGAGATTGTATTCGATTTTACTGCCTGGGTATTATATGTAGATTATAGAGCAAAAACCTATATTGCTACTTGACCAAGCCTCCATCTCATCTCAGGGTAATATTTCCTTGCTGTATTTGAGTTAACCTCCACCCCACCCCTATCATCTTTTTAAAAAATTTTAATGGATTTCATTGTTGTAGGGAATTCTCTCATAAGAAAATTTCCTCTACCAATGTAGATCCAATTGTTCTGCAGCTTCCAGTTCTTGAAGCTTGCCTGAGGGCGAAGACAGGTTAGTACTTTGCCCAAGGTCACAAAGCATTAGAGGCAGAACCTAAGTCTTCCTGCCTCCAAAGTGTTCTATCTCCTTGGTACTATGCTGCTGTCCAGATTCACTCTTACCATGCCTTAGCTGAAGAGACCAAGGTTTTTCATTTCTGGGCTAAGTTCTCCCTGATAAGATATATTTACTATTTGACTCCTGCAGAGATTTCAGAAGAGAGATTTTCTTCCTTAATTGGACCTGAAAATATATATTGATGCATTCCCACTGGGCACCATAACCAAAAAGCTGTGAAATCCAGACCACACAGAAACCCTGTGGAGATCAGAGAAACCGTGTTCAATTCATTTTTCAATCACATCTGACTCTTCATGGCCCCATCTGGGGGTTTTCTTAGCAAAGATACTGGGAGTGGTTTGTCATTTCCTTCACCAGTTCATTTTATAGATGAGGAAACTGAGGCAAACAGAGTTAAGTGACTTGCCCAGGGTCACACAGAGTAAGTGTCTGAGGACAGATCTGAACTCATAAAGGCAAGCTTTCCTGATTGTAAGCCCAGTGCTGTATCCACTGCACCACCTAGCTATCCCCATAGAAGTCACTTAAAGTCATATTTGATTTCTCATGACTTTCCAGTTTCCCCTTAATGCTAACCCCTCTAAGGTTATCTCCAGTTTATCCTGTATCTGTCTTGTGTGTCTATAGCTGTTTTTATGTTGCCTCTTCATTGAGATTAGGGATTATTTTTGCTTTTCTTTGTATCCCCAGCATTTAGCACAGTGCCTGGCAAATAGTAGTTAAATAACTGCTTTGTTGAATTGACTTGAGTATTTTATTTTTATCCTTCATCATGGGGTAGAGGTGACCTTACTGTTTCAAACTTCAAAAAATGTCAGCTCTAAGGTCCTGGTGACATATTTTGTCTGCTTTCCAAAGACCAGCCTAGTTAAGCACTTAGAGGGTTACCACCAAGATTCTGGTCATTGGGTTGATGAATCCTTTGGCCATGGGGACCAACGAAACAACGAAAAATACCAAACCATTTTGTTGTGCAATGACAGTGGCAGTGTAGCAGAGAAAAGGGCAGTGGGTGCCAAGTTATTCGACTGTTTTTAAACATTAATTTGGCTGCTGGAACTCCAAACACAACACCCTTATTCAGTAAACTGAGTGGACGTTCTATTGGAAGAATTGAATTTTATCAAACCTGACATTTTTGGTACAAATGCAACTAGAAGATAAAGAGAAATTTCAGCTGAACGGACAGATGGCTCACAGCTCTTCCTTGGGGAGACAAAAGAGCTGGTGGAGTTTTTTTTTTTAGTCATGTATCCAAAGGCAACAAGAAACATAATTTCATGGGATATTCAGTCATCTTGTATCACAATGTTCATGATGAGTGTAAAAATATCACTTCGAAGATAGTTGAAGCTTATGGGCCAATATCTGTCACAGAAGATGAGAAGGTAAAGAAATACTAGAAAGTCAATACGGCCACCACCACTGCCTCAATTAAATCAAGATTGACTTAAATACTCAGTGACTTCCATGCAAAAGTAATACGGGGGATAGAAAAAAAATTTTGGAAAGTATGACTCCAAACTTAAAACTGAAAGAGGACAGCAGCTCAAGGACTGTACAGGAGCCTTATGTTTATATACAGGATGTCCCAAAAGTCTTTGTGCAGTTTTAATTGCTTAAATAGCTATTTAATAATTTGAATTATAAAACAATAAATAAAAATATTTAATACTTTAATAACTATTTAATAAAATAGCTTAAAATTGACAAAGACTTTTAAGACATGATGTGTTTTGTTTAAAAGGAGAATCAGAAGGTCTTGGACATCTCAAGTAACATACATCATCAGAAAAAAGTAACAGCCACATTGTGTGATAACTAATATTGATAGACTTAACCCTTCTCGGCAATACAAGGATCTAAGACATCTCCAAAGGCCTCATGTTGGAAAATGCTATCCACATCCAAAGAAAGAACTATAGAGTTTGAATGCAGATCGAAGCATACTATTTGCTATTTTTTTTCCTTCTGTTGTGTTTTGTTTCCTCTTCCTGGTGGTTCCTCCTATTGGTTCTAATTCTTACTTACAACATCACTAATGTGAAAATATGTTTAATAGGAATGTATATGTATAGCCCATATCAGATTGCACACCATCTTGGGGAGGGAGGTGGGGAGGGAAAGGGAGAAAAATTAAAAACTCAAAAACCTATGGAAGTGATTGTTGATAAATCAAAATAAATAAATTAAAATTTTTTAAAAAAAGAATGAAGGATGAACAACACCCTACAACCCAATATTTGCCTTCAGTCAGAGGCCTTTCCCATCCTCCCACCTCCATGACCAGTACTTTTCCTCAGAGATTGCTCTACCTTCCATTTACAATCTATATGTATGTATCATACGTACATAGTTCTGTGCACACTGTCTCCCCCATTAGAACGTGATCTCCTTAGAGGACTTCTTTCTCATCCCTAGCACTTAGCACTAGTGCCTGGCACATAGTAAGCACTTAATAAATGCTTGTTAATGACTGACTTGCATTGATTCAGGATTATCAGAGAGGAGGAGAGCTAGCTGGATAAGCCTTTGGGTGACTGAAAAGTTCTTTTAATGATCCCAAGATTCTCTCTGAAACAAAGGGCTATCTCTTAAACAGCATTTTTGGGGGTAATCTTATATGACTGAGAAGTATAAAATATCACAGCCTCTGAAAAAAGTAAAGTTTTGGATCAACCAAAGGATAATAGAGAGAAGCCTAATGAGTGAGTATAGGCCACAGGCCTCAATGAAGAATTATACCCAGGCAATGACATGATATAAAAAGGTATGACCAGAAAAGGAGGTGGACCTAACATCCAATGTAAGTCACTACAGATGGACACTGTTACCCATGTAATGTCACGAAATCTTGGTGAAGTATATCTCCATGTATGTGGGGTAGATACCTAGGGGAGAAGTTATGGGAAGATAGAGACAAGGGATATGCATCAAAGAAAAGTATGGATACAGGGTTGTGCTGGAGAGCTGATTGTTAACTTTTCAGTGTGAACATTTACACCTGGAAAATCAGCAATGCTATAAATCAGGAATTGATTTGTTATTTGTTGATTTCTAGACTTAGGAAAGTGATGAAGAAAATGTTAATAATACAGATTAAACTTAAAATTGTGTCATGCATACGTTTTTCTCCAAAAAAGCTGGTTAGTAAACATTTACCAGCACACTCCTTTGTGAATGTGTTGAGACCTGCATCCCTGGAAGAAATACCTACACCAAACAGAACACAGGTCAATGAAAATATCAAAGTAAGTTTTAACGAAGTGTTTCAATCTCGGGTTTTTTGGGGGGGAGACTAAGATCAGGAGTTATGGTACTCAGTTTTAAATTAAATAGTAGATGATTGGGAAAAGGAGTTGGGTAGATTTCAGCAGAGACAAATGCTTAAAAATCCAAGGGACATTTCCCCCCTCATCCCTTCTTTCTCCCTTTGCACTTCCTATTTTCTTATCAAAAAACACCAAATGATTCACTCAAGTGAATCCACACCCATTTGGGCCTGTACATTCACTCCTTTCCCCTTACTTTACCTGTTGTTCATCCTTCATTTTCAAAGAGGACCATTGACATTACAGGGTAACGTCTTGACTCTTACATGAATTGGATTTGTGAGACAAAGTTGCACAAAGTTATCAGCTTCACTCTCTCTTCCAGAGTCATAGAAGTCCAGCAGCAAGAAAAAAGACAAGACCATTGGCGATGGCCTAGGGTGCAGTGGATGACCTTAGCGCCTTTGATGTCTGATCAAGCTCTAAGCACTCTATAGCATTCGCTTCAGCCTCCTTCACAGCCATTGAAACAAATTGTCTTCATCCACTTATTCTCTCAGGACAAGTCTTCACATGTTTGAGGTAGACATTCCCCATTTCATGGATGGGTTTGAGGCCTGTAGGTTACTCTCAACTTGGTTCAGTTTGTCTGCCTAGATGGTTTTACCAGGGTGTGGCTACTTAGCATGCTGCAACTTCTGGGAGCCACAGGTAGAGAGTTGGGTGCCAGGGGGATACCTAAGGTAGATGAGCATCTCTGAAAAGGGCTCAGTAGCAAGCGCTCATTTCTGAGGTCCTAGTCCTCTTTGAACATCCCATATACCCCTAACTTTACCTATTCCCATAGGAGAGTTTCTTCTTTTGGAGAAGTTTTCATTTCTCCCTCTTAGTTTTCACAGCTGTCAATGATTTGAGATGGAGCTAGGAACCTGGGATTTGTACTGGCTTTGGACAATTCTGTAAGGGAAAGCATAAAGAAAAGGCAGAGGTAGGGAGAAGTTGGACCCCTGTAGAAGCTTAAACACCTGGTTTACCAGAATAAATCATTGGGATTGGGAACCATCACTCAATGGATTCAATGATAGACCTGGAAGTAGACTTAAGGTCTTTTTTAAAAAAGATTTAAAATTCTGAAAGGTCCATGTGTTATATATAACTTCATACCTTTAAGACCAAAGGACTTTGAAAAATTATGAGATGGAACTAAAACTTAGAGTATGTTGGGAATTCTTTAAAGTTAAAATTATACTTTTCAGGACAGAATGCATAGTTATCCATTAGACTGTAAGTTCCTTGAGGGCAAAGACTATCTTTTGCCTCTTTTTGTATCCCCAGTGCTTAACACAGCAACATAGCAGATGCTTAATAAATGTTTATTAATTAATTGATATGCTATCCTACTCCCCACAGCAGGAGTTTAAAAACCTTCTCTTTTATCAAACTTCCAATTCCACATGCATGCCTGTCTTTCAATCAGCAGATGTCTTCAGCTCTGACATAGAATACTGGGCTCAGATTCAGGAAGACCTGAGTTCCAAACCCAGCTCTGTTAGAGTGCTATGTGAATTACTTACAACAAACCATCATTTTGAGATACTTTCATTTTGTGAGAGCAGTGGTCAGATAAGTCCTTCTACTGATACTAGGCTAACTCAGAATGTCTGACCTCGCCCCTCCCACCCATCCCAACCTATAGATAGTGAATTCTCTGTCAGTCAAATGATGGCTTACCTGCCATGGCTTTCCTAGGTCTTTTTTTGTTGTTGTTGCATTTTTAATTTGGTGGCTTTTAAAGAATGGATATCACTCCAAGGAAATATGCTAAAGGTGTAGCTCTTAGAGAGCACACTGCAATAGCTATTAAAGATTTTGCTGCTGCAGCTGTTTATGGGGAAGTCAAATGTTTCAAGGCTCATTCAAGGCAGCAATGAAATAGAATCAGTTGCACCAAAACACAAAGGGAAATGGGATTAAAAATGAAAAACACCACCAACAACTGACAAACTCTTATGAAATAAGCCTAATCAATCTACAGAAAATAAACTTCTAAGGCACCTGCCAACTGAAGGGGTTGTTACCAATTCCTTTATGGTGTGGCACAGCATAGGCTTCTCAAAGTTAAAAACAGTCAGAAGACTAGTAAAAATAAATGGAAACCATTGCTATGAAGGAAAAAAAATGATCATCACAAGCAATACAAAAATAAAAGCTGCAGTGTTAAAGACTAGAAAAGGCCATTTTTACTTAAGAAACTCACTTTTTCATACAAGGCCATTCCCAAACTGTTGCAAGAAGTCCTGCTGAGCCTGTAAAGGCTGGGCATCTTCATCAAACTATAGTTTGACAAACATCCACCTAAAAATGTTGGGGGGATTTTTACTTCCAAGGAGCCTGAAATCTTGTCCACATTGAGACAATGATGAATTCTGATAATATCTTGATATGCGAGAAGCAGAATTGTTCCAAAATTACAGAAATTCCTAGATAGAGATGTAATATGGCAACAAACCTTGCACCATGTGTTATGAGAAACTAAGAAATTCATCCTAAGATATGAAGACAAACATACTTCAATAGTCTGGAAAATCATGTGATTGAAACACTGCTGAATACCTAAGAGCTGTAATCAAAACTAGACTTCAGAAATGGATTGTTTGTCAAAGGTATGCTTACTATAGTATAAAAAAAATGCGGTTTCATGAGGGAGAATTAAAGAATATATGTCACAATCTTATAAATTCAATGCTAAATCATGTAAAATGCATCTATAGCAAAAAGGCTTATTGAATATAAAAGGTTTTTAGTGTAAAAAGTTGTAAGGTTATTATGTAATAAAATTAATTATTTTATTTTGTTGCAGTTAATTTGCATAACACCACTCCTAGCTATATGACCATAGACAGGTAACAACCTCTCTGAATCTGTTTTCTTTCAGTAAAGCAGAAATAATAATACTTATAGTGCTTAGCTCTTAAAGTTGTGGTTAAACCAAAAAGAAGTAATAGTATATAAGGCATTTTTAAATTTCAAAGTGCTACATACATGTCAGCTATAATTATTACATATTATTTTTATAAAGTATCATTACTTTATTAAGAAGATTGAGGCTATCCAAGCTAAGCTCCCTTATCTCTTCTTCTTCAAACCTTAATACATTTTTATATTTCCCCATCTTATCCTTTTTTTCTAGTCCCAAAGGGTAAGGTTGTTTTCCCTTTCTTCACCAGTGTGAACTCCTCCCCCTATGCTAATAATTCCATATTCTCCTATATCCTCTGACATCTTGTTTCATGAATTCTTCTTTTTTTCTTCCTTTCCCTTCACTTCTGTTCCCTTCTACTTTTCCTCTTCTTCTACCCTCCCCTCCCCTCCCTCTTCCCCTCCCCTCCCTCCTCCCCTCCCCTCCCCTTCCCTTTCCTCTCTTCTGATCCTTCTGCCTGCAAACAGGCACATGTCTTCCCTGTACTAAACATAACCTTCTCCTGACCACTTCTTCAACATATGATCTATTTCCCTAGAAAAGATAGTCCACTGCCTCCACCTTACATTGGTTTCTATCCACTGAAAATGCAACAATAACTTCCTAATTGCAAAGTCTAAAAACCTCTGTCTCAACAATTAAGCATCCACTACTCAGTCTTCATATGCCCAGTAACACCTAGCCAACCACAACCTTTGTCTTGCTGCAAAACTCCTCCCACTGAAGTGGGGCTCATAGCCACTATCTTTCATTATATTCCAGCAATATTGTACTTCTTGGTACTCCTACATTAATCCTCCCCTCTTCCGCTTAAGAATTAAAAGCACTTGCTCCTTTCCCAGAAGCTCCCAATGTGATGAAAATTATTTCCCCAAGCAATTGGCAGCACCATTTACTCTCTCCCCCTCATTGTCCTGCAGTGTCCAAATCTCATATCTCCACTGACTTATCATTGTCTCATTCATCTATTCAGTATGTACCTTTTATGTGTCTATTTATATGCATGTGGTCTCTACCATTAAAATGTGAGCTCCTTGAAGGCAGGGACTTTCACTTCTGTCTTAGTACCCCACGGTGCCTGACACATGATAAGGCTTAATAAATACTTATTGATTGATTGATTGATCCACCCTGAGCGCAGCCATCTCCTTTCTTTGATCTTTCTTTTCTCCTCTGCCCTCCCCTCAGATAGAAGCTAAAAAAAGTCTTAAACCTACTTGCTAACCTTAGCAATTCATGACCAGATTTGCCTGATTCTGGGCTTCAATATCCCTGACATTCTTATAATACACCATGACTGTCTTTTGTATTGATGCTAAATCATATGCCCTTGTTTCATCTTGTGGAGATTTCTCTTAAAAAGCTTTGTTGTGACTAATGTGGAAATATGTTTAATATGATTGTACATGTATAGCCTATATCAGATTGTGCAGCCACAACAATTTTTTAGACAGTTCCCTTTACATTTCTCATTGACATTATCTGTGTTTTGACATCAGAATTTTGCTCCTGAGAGTATCTTGTCTTCCTTGAGCCAATCTCCCCCAAAGAATTTTAGGTTATAGTATGCTACTCAGAGGACCCTGCTCTGAAACACTTTGAAAACCACTTTCTAAATCTACAATGCACATTGGGCTATGCTTAATTTTTTTTTTTTATTATCTATCATGAACAGAAAGAGGACAGATTACTTCCTTCCAGGATTCTCATTTCTACTTCATCAAACAGCTCATTATAGGGCTTTTTTTCCCTTTCTAAAGCCATTTTTTCAATTTTCTTTTTTTATTATAAACTTAACAAAGATCAACAAGCATTCCTTTATTGTTTAGAATCAGATTCAGAATAACAATTCTTTCTCAACATTTCCTCCACCTTTGGAAATATGAAATTTTTATTAAAGCAAGTCACAAATTTACTGGCTGCACCACTTTTAGGAGAGAGAGAGAGAGAGAGAGAGAGAGAGAGAGAGAGATCTAGCATATGTTTAGTTGAAGTATCACATCACTACTATATCTCATCCCCATTATTCTTTATTCTATTGTAAGGTCTAAAACTTATAAGTCATCAGATATTTCTTCCTTCTGGCTGGGTCACCTGTAGTCTAACTCCTGTTCCAATACCCCCAAATATTCTCCTCCATGCTTTCCCACTTCGGTTCCTAGATTTCTTTACATGAGTGTATCTTCTTTATATACAATGTAACTTCCTACCATATTTATCCAAACTATTTTTTTGGAATCAGATATACCCTTTAATGGCCACATTCTAATCATGACTCACTTCTTATCAAGTCTCCAATATGCCTAAAGGTTAAATTTAAGTCCTTGAATTAAGAACTTTAGTTCATTTTTTTATCTATATTTTGTACATTTGCATATAGACCTTTGGTTCTTATGAATATTATTGCTCCCTTTCTTAGTGGCTATTGTCTCATAAATTATCTAACCTTTCAATGGATAGTCTTCCTATGTCATCATAGGATGTATATGTGTAATTTTATTCTACCCCTTCTAGAATCCTTTTAAAGCCCTCCTTATCAGAACCTTAAGTCTCCCTCCAGGCAAATGTATTTTAAGGACAAATAGAATTTGATGCACTCTGTTCCTATTCAAGAGTCTGCCTTTCTCTATCTTAAGATGGTTCTGAAATCGTCTCGTCATCCAGCACCATCATCTTAGCCAGCTGTTCCTTTCCCCAAAGCTCTTTCCTCACCTTCCCTCTAACAGTGGGTGCTCTTCAAAGCTTTTTCCTTGGTTTTTTATCAGTCATTCTCTAAATGTACTTCCTTGTTGAACTCACCTATCACCTTTATCCAAATGACTTCCAAATGTATATTTTCAGCCCTGACCTTTCCCCTAAGTTCTAGTTTTGCATTTTTAAAACATACCTGCTTGATATACCCCTATGGACCCATGAAGAAGATAGAAGGGGTAATTTTAAAGAGAAATGGGTGAGGGAATTAACTAGGAAGGAAAGAGGAAAATTGCAACAGGAAAGGGAACATGTTAATACCCATGTGAAGTATTAAAAGATGATGTGAGAAATAGTCAGCTATTAGATCCAAAAATGTTATCAAAAGTTAGTCTTGGGGCAGCAAGGTAGTGCAGTGGATAGAGTACTGGCCCTGGATTCAGGAGGACCTGAATTCAAATCTGTCTTCAGACACATAACACTTACTAGCTATGTGACCCTGGGCAAGTCACTCAACCCCATTGCCTAGCAAAAAAAAAATAAAATTGCATTGAAAAAGAAAAAAAGTTAGTCTTGCCTTGTTTTTCTGTATGTTAGTTTTAGAAAATAAGTGATGGTTTCCCTGGATCTTATTGGGGGGAAAAGCAGTTGTTTCATTTGCACTGATGGCACATTTGATCTTGTAAAAACTATTAGAATATACTTCTTTAAAATCCTATTTTACTCTAAATTGTGTTGTAATTATCCACTTGGCTAATTATTACCGGTGAATTTTATTTCCGAATGGTTTCCCCTTAGTTAAATGCAACACAACATGATTAGGTAGTCTAAATCTGCTAAGGGAAAAACCCAATAACATTAATGTTATTGCATTTATCCAAATACAATATCCAAATACAAATGAGATTTTTATTGTCCATTGATTATCCATGCCACTGTTCCCTACCATCAGCATGGACAATTGAGAGCTAACTATTCATACATATTATTTTAGGGGCCCTTGTTAAAATGAATGCCTCCTTCGCCAATTGACAAATAGTCAAAGGGTATGAACAGGCAGTTTTCAAAAAAAGAAGTTCAAGTTATCAACAACCATATGAAAACATGCTCCAAATCCCTAATGATTTCTGAAATGCAAATTAAAGCAACTCTGAGTTTCCACCTGACACCCATCTGATTGTCAAAGTTAACAAAAAGAAAATGTAAATGTTGGAGGGGTTGAGGGTAAGTAGACACATTAATCCACTGCTGGTGGAGTTGTAAAATGATTCAGCCATTCTGTAAAGCAAATTGGAATTATATCCAAAAGCTACTAAACCACCCACAATACCCTTTGATACAACCATGTCCTCAGACCTATATTCCCAAGAGGAAAAAAAATGAACACAAATATTTATAGCAGTTCTTTTTGCAGTGGCAAAAAAGCAGAAACTAAGAAAGTGCCCATCAATTAGGGAATGGTTGAGCAGATTATAGTATTTCAATATAATAGGATACTTTTGTGATGTAAGAAATGATGAAAGGGATGGATTCAGAGAAATCTGGAAAGAATTGTATGTACTGATATAGAATGCATATCTATATATAGAATGCATAGGGGGCAGAATCAGAATGAGAACATTGTAAAGACAAACAACTTTGAAAGACTTAAGAACTCGATAAATGTAATGACCAACCATGATTCCAGAGGACCTAAGATTAAGCATGTTACCCACCTCCTGGCGAAGAGGTAATAGATTCAACATGCATACATTTTTCGACATGGCCAATTCACTTTGGTTTATTAAAAATATTTGTTATAATGGGTTTGTCATGTACTCCCCCTCCCCACCCCACACTTCCCCAGTCAGAGACTGGGGGAAAGAACTGGGAAGGAGAAAAATGCTTATTCATTGAAAAAAATAAAATGAAAAAAATAGAAATAAAGGTCAGTTTCTTAACTGAAGGAGGTTACCTCTGAACCAGAAAGCATTGATGAACTGGAGATAGCAGATCTCTCTCACCTTCTGTGTGGCAGTAAGAAACCTCCAGGGAGTCAAAGAAGAGTGATGTCTTCCAATTATAGGCTTGAGATTGCTGTTCCTGCTGAAAAGAGCCCTGAGAAGCTACAATAGAAAAGCATTCCATAACACCCAGGGGAGCCAGAGGCTGAAAGTGATGAAGGGCATAGTTACACCCAGCCCAGGAGCTTCTGAACCCAGTGAGGATCCAGCTTAGCTGCCAAACAACCTGTGTGACCCAGCCCAGTAGCGGACTGACCTGTCTAGCCAAGATATCACATCCTATGAGGGGCACAGCTAGCTGAGATGCCCATCCAGCAGAGGTGCCATGCTCAGGGAGAAGCCAGCTTGGCCTATCAGACAAGTAACATCTACCACCCACACTGACACCTTGCTCCACATTGAACTTCTCAAGGATTCTCTGGAAGAATTTGTTGTTTAGTTATGTGAGACTCTTTGTATCTCCATTTGAGGTTTTCTTGGCAAAGATACTGGAGTGGTTTGCTACTTCCTTTTTCAGCCCATTTGACAGATGAGGAAACTGAAGCAAACAGGGTTAAGTGACTTGCCCAGGGTCACACAGCTGGTGTCTGAGGCTAGATTTGAACTCATGAAAATGCGTCCTCTTGACTTCAGGCCTGGCACTCTATCTACTAAACCACCTAGCTGCCTTTTCTGGAAGGATAAAGGCCATCAAAGATTTGATTTTATAGAGTTATGACTTGCCTTAGCCTTGTGTGTTCTCTGTGTATATACCTTGCTACCTTTGTCCACATTTCCCCTACCAACTCTCTCTGTGTTTGTGGAAGAGGGCTCTCCAAGTTTTTGCTATGCCTGAGTGAATGTCTTTTCTGAAAACCTAAAAATAATCAATGGTCCTCCAATAGCATCCCTCCTGGGTAGTCCCAGAATGCTGAATGGGCTCATTCTCTGGAACGATTCAATTTCTTAGCCTTTCATCTATTTGTCTATTTTACAAGATATCTTTGTAGTCATCAGGGACCCCTCAACCATGGCCCTTAGAAAGCTACCTCAGCTTTTTAAGGGATTTAGTCTCGTGGAAAAGGAAGTAGCAAACCACTCCAGTATCCAAGATACTGCTAAGATACCTTCTAGGTATCTTAGAGGAAATGAAGTCCAAACCTTTCATATTACAGATGAGGAAACTGAGGACCAGGGAAGCTAGGTCACACAAGTAGTAAGTGGTAGCTCTGGAATTTGAACTTAGGTCCCATGACTTCAAGTTCATTGCTCTTTTAAGTGTATCATTGTGGGCCAGAATCCTCTCCAAACTATGGCTCACAAGCCCTCATTTTTGTGTTTCCTTTTATTGGTTAGCCAGAGGACACAAAGCAAAATGTCTTAAAAACCTTAAATTCACTTTTCCTGAAATGTACCCATTCTAAGGAGAAAGGGGAGGCATAGGAATCAATAATGGGACATACATGGTGGGGTCAGGAAGGGAACAGTCATTCACTGAGGGTCTGCTATGTGACAGGAAATGTGAAGTGCTTCACAGTTATTATTTCATTCAATCCTCACAACAACTGTGGGAGGTAGTACGTGCTATTATTACCCCAATTTTACAGTGGAAGAAACTGAGGTAGACAGTGGTTAAGTGACTTGCCCAGGGTCATGCAGCTAAATAAGTGTCTGAGGCCAGATTTGAACCCAGGTCTTCCTGACTTGTGCTTTATCCATTGCACCACCAGGCTGTCTCTAAATGCACAGGGCAATATTTGTGACCAGCTCATCCTCATAAAAGGGCATCTCTTCAAAACTTGTACTTGTTTGTGAGCATGAACTATGAGACTGTAGTGTAGCAGTTCGCATTTTGTTCCTAGACCATAATCTTCTTGAGGGCAGGAACTTTGCTGTTTTTCTTCTTTAGATTGATCGTGTCTTGTACAAGGTACAAGCTAATAAATGCTTGTTAGGTTTGAATTTGCTGAATTGATGCACCTCTTGAGAAGAAGGGCCCCTATCAAAGGAGTGCCTTTGCCAGAGCTGTCTCTCTTCCCACCCCCACACTCATGGCCAGCTGTTTGAAATTATAGTTATCAACAAGTCTCTGACCCCTGACGTCCCAGATTGGCTTTCGTCTGGGTGAGAAATGAAAAGGCAGCAGAGTGTGAGAGAACAACCCCCTCAGAATCCTTTTGTGTTAGCTGAGGGTCACACAGTCACAAGGACACTGCTTCGGACCCCAAAGGGTTGAGGAGTATGGGCAAAGCAACATCAGGCTGGCTTGGCCACTGGGTAGCCTGGAGTGGATCAAGGGTAGAAAGGCATTGATTTTTTATGAGAAAATCACAGAAATATCTTTTTGTTGTTGTTTGTGACCCCATTTGGGGTCTTTTTTTGGCAGAGACAATGGAGTGGTTGGCCATTTCCTTCTCCAGCTCATTAGACAGATGAGGAAACTGAGGCAAACAGGGTTAAGTGACTTGCCCAGGGTCACATAGCTAGTAAGTAACTAAGTAAGGCAAGATTTGAACTCAGGAAAATGAGTCTTCCTGACTCCAGGCCCAGCACTCTATCCATCTTGCCGCCTATCTGGGAAGTGTCCATGTATAGGGCAATGTTAAGGGGCTACCGCAGCAGGGTCCTCTGGAGTCTATAATCTGGCAATATTTGTTCCAATCGCTGTCCAAAGGTTTCTCTTGCCTTTGAAATTAGAGTAATTAAGGCTTTCCTGTTCACCCCTAGCCTTCCAGGACACTCCTGTCCTGTCTCATCAGACTTTTTCACTACCGGTATTATTAAAGATGCCTTAGGTTCCCTAGTTACTCCTCGGGCATCATGGCATGGTGGAGAGTAAACTGGTTGTGGAACCAGGAGGATCTGTGTTCAAATCTTGCCTCTGACACATACTGGCTGAGTGACCTGGACAAGGACCTTAACCAAGCTCTAACTCGCTTATGAGAGCACACCATTAAATTTACACTGTGCTCATTTACACCTTAGAAATTAGCAAACATTACAGAGCTTGATTTATTATTTTGTTTGTTGTTCAGACTTAAGGAAGTGATTAAAAATATTAATAATGCAGATTAAACTTAAAAGTATGTTAAACATGCATTTTTCCCCAGAAAGCCAGTTGTTAAACATTTACCAGCACACGCCTACAGTTCACCTCCCAGGACTCTAAACAACTTTCTAAGACTTAAAAGTATAGAGGTGGTGTTGACTTACATTAGCAGAGGGATTTACCTCATCTGAGAGGTCCTATACCAATGAAATCACGTTTTCCTCTCCCAGTCCTAGCTATTGTGGGCAGAGAGGAACCTCAGAGTACACAGTCAGACATGAGCATATGGACCAACCATCAGTAGTGACTCACAATGCCTGGCCAGTTGTTGACCACCTCGACCATCTCTGAATCCTTCCAACTCTACAGAAACTGATGCAGAGAAACAGATATTTTCAAAGGGGCCTGACTTTTCCAGAGACTTGCAAGATGTGACCATCTTACCTAGACCAGAATCCAAGAGGATGACCTAGGAAAAACAAGAAACAAAAACCCACACACTTAAGGCAGAAGGAAGTAAGTAAGGAGGGAGGGAGGGAGGATGGGGGGAGGCAGGAGGGAGGAAGAAAGAAAAGAAAGAAAGGATGGAAAAAGGAAGGAAGAAAAAAGAAAGAAAAAAGGGAAAACCTGTTACTAGATATAATACACGAAAATTCTATGGCACTCTCTGATTGGACTGCAGGCTTTCTGAAAGCCTTTCTCTCTTTGACTTGGGGCTCAGAGATACCCCCCATGGAAGCAGAAAGAAGGACTGCTGTCCCCTGGCACAACTGCAGGTAAAGGACCCGGGCCCTAGGAGAGGCATCAGAGGTGTCCTGCAGCCGCATCTCCCCGCCTCTGCTGGTGAGCTATTCTTGCAGCAGCAGCACACTTGCTGAAACTATAGCTTCCTCTGGTCCCAGCCTGCCCAATTCCACCCCACTTCCCTGTTCTTTTACAGATGAGGATGCCAGGGCTCAGAGAGGCAAATTTTTTCCTAAGGTCACACAGAGTAGTAAGCAGGAGAACTAGATCTTCTGAACTTCAAACCCAAGTGTTCTCTAGGACACCCCTCCTCATTTTCAGTACCTCCTGACTGGAGGGCTTTCTTTTGATTGATGGGGGAGCTTGGAGTGGAAGCTCGATTGACTCTGGAGTGGGGCCTCTAGCCTCATTTTCCTCTTCATTTCTTCTGTCACTCTCTGAGGTTTGGGCAGGGGCCCTAATGACAGATTCTCTGCTACAAGTGTTACAGGCCTGTTCTTCAGCCTGTCTCTTCCCTGTTCCCTCCGAGTGTGAACCAGAATGGAAACAGCGCTGATTCGGAACTAGTAAACCTGGGTTCAAATCCCACCTGAGCCACTTAGCTGTGTGCCCTGGACAAGTCACTTAATCTCCATGCCTCAGTTTCCTCATGTCTAACATGAGTGAAGTTGGACCCGATGATCATTAAGAGGCAGTAGTGGTGTAGTGGGTAGAGCAGTGAGTTTAAATCCTGCTTCAGACACTTGTTAGCACTGTGGTTCCAGGCAAAGTGCTCAATATTCTCTGAGCCTCAGTTTCCTCAGTGGGGTCATAGCACCTTCCTCATGGAATAATTGTGGGGACCAAATGAGATAACGTGTGTATATGTCTATGTCTATGTCTATGTCTATGTCTATATATAATACATATATATATGTGTGTGTATATACACACATGCATACACATGTATATATGTGTGTCTATGTATATATACACATATATACACTTGTATGCATGTGTATGTATATATGTATATATGTGCATGTATATAATGTCATCTTATATACACATACACACATACATACATATACATATATGATATGTGCACATGTATTTGCAAATGCTTTGTAAATTTTAATGTAAAAACTGTTATTGTCATTAATATTATCCTTTCCCAGCTCTAAATCTATGATCTTAAGACCCTGTGAGGTCTCAGTGCTAGGCTTTTTAATCACCTGCTTGTCCTAGCTCCTTTCACCTCTCACAATTTCCCAGTTGCTGACCATTTGCATGGACCCTGAGCCCCTTTCTGCCTTGCTTTTTCCTTCAAGCAATAATGTCCTTTTGGTATGGCCTCATCTCCCATTTTTACCTTGGCTCATGTGTGTGTGTGTGTGTGTGTGTGTGTGTGTGTGGGTGGGTGTGTGTGTGTTCCTTTGGCCCTTTCCCAGCCCTGCTTGTGGGAGACCCACACTTTTATTTCTGTGGTTTTTGACTAGAACACCCAAGGTAATAGGTTCACCCAACACTGGATAATATTTTTTTAAGGCTTAAAAGTACGAAGGGTGAAGGAAAATGGGGGGCAGGGAGAGAAGCAGAAATGCTGGGCAGGCGAGGTTGTAAAGGCAAGGCTTACTGCTGGGTGGCATGCATGTAAGCCCCTGACCTTTTCAACTGGAGCGTTGTTGTGCAGAAACAGCTGCAGCGTCTTCTGGGCCTGAATTTTAGAAAGACGGCCACTCTGACCAGTATCAGGCTCTGAGAATGCCGGTTTGTGAAGCTCCTGGGGATGGGGATGTCATCTTTTAAACCCCTTCACTGTTACATCTTGACTATGGGAATCCCCCATTTGCCCTTCACAGAGATGACCCTGGGGTGAGTCGCCCTTGGTTAAGTGGCCGGTGTCATACTGTTTCAGAATTGTTGGGGGTTGGGGTGCCTTATATTCAGGGAGAAAAGCAAAATGCCAGCAGATTCAGGAAACAGCTGGGATTGGTCATGTTTTGTTCCTTAGCTAGCAAAAATGGCCAATGACTCATTTCCTTTCCATCGGGCCAAAAAGTTATGGGGACCTTGTTAATATTCAGACTGCTTGTTCTGAACCTCGGAACTCTCATGCTTTAGCCTATGACCAATCCTTTTGTTTCCTCTGATTCTTCCACTTTTACACCTTTCAGTCTTCCTAGATATAGTTTATCTTCTTAGAAAGCATTTTAGTCAGTGGTCCCATTTCACAGATGAAGAAACTGAGGCAGAGAATTATAATTATAGGCTCTTTTTTTGATCATGTCTTTCAGATAGTCCAATAATTTTTAAATTCTCTCTCCTGGACCTATTTTTCAGGTCAGTTGTTTTTCCAATGAGATATTTCACATTGTTTTCTAATTTTTCATTCTTTTGGATTTGTTTTTACAGTGTCTTGATTTCTCATAAAGTCACTAGCTTCCAATTGCTCTATTCTAATTTTTAAGGAAGTATTTTCTTCAGTAATCTTTTGGACTTCCTTTTCCATTTGGCCAATTTTGCTTTTTAGGGCATTCTTCTCCTCCTTGGTTTTTTGAACCTCTTTTGCCATTTGGGTTAGGCTATTTTTTAAGGTGTTATTTTCTTCAGTATTTTTTGGGTCTTCTTTAGCAAACTGTTGACTTGTTCTTCATGATTTTCTTGCATCATTCTCATTTCTCTTCCCAGTTTTTCCTCTACTTCTCTTACTTGCTTCTCAAAATCCCTTTTGAGCTCTTCCAAGGCCTGGGACCGATTCGTTTTTCTTGGAGGCTTTGGATGTAGGAGCTTTGACTTTGTTTTCTTCTTCTGGTTGTACGTTTTGATCTTCTTTGTCACCAAAGTAAGATAATATAGTCTGACTCTTTTTTCGAGGTTTGCTTATGATCCCAGCCAATTACTTGAGTTTTAAACTCTTTGTTAAGGTAAGAATCTGCTTCCAATGTGGAGAATATACTGTCCCAAGCTTTGGGGGTTTGTACAGCTGTTTTCAGAGGTACTTCTAGGGACCTGTAAATTTTCAGTTCTTCCAAGGTGCTATGATAAAGGGCGAGGTGTTTCCTCTCCACCACCACAACAAGGTCCACCACACCAGCGCTCCTCCTCGCCCCAGGACTGCCCCTCAGAACTGTAACCCAGATCCAAGCACAGGCAAAGCAAGAGATTCCTGCCTCAGCACTGGCAAAGAGATCTCTTCAATCCCCCTCTGATCAGCCACTCAATTCCCCCTCAGTCTGTGGGCAGGAAGCTCAGGAAACAGCCACGCCCACACCGCTCTGGAGACTTGCAGCTGAGACCTAGCTCCTCTCTCACCATAGTCACAGACTTTTCCCACTGACCTTCTAAGTTGTCTTTGGCGTCTGGAAGTCTGTTCCAGAAGTTCCAGAAGTCTGGAAACCGCCACAGCTGCCCGCAATTCAGTCCTCTGAGGCCTGCTCCAGGGTTGCTGCAGCCTGCGCGCCTACGCCAAACTGCGTTCCTGTCCCAGCCTGGCACGATATACCTTTCTGATCAACCATCCAGGTTATCTTGGGCAGGAAATTTGTTTCACTCTGTCTTTTTGTGGGTTCTGCTGCTTTAGAATTTGTTTAGAGACATTTTTTATAGGTATTTGGAGGGGTTTGGGGGAGAGCTCAAGCAAGTCACTGCTTTGCCTCTGCCATCTTGACTCCACCCCCCAGAGAATTATAATACTAACTAGCATTCATCTTGTGCTTTGAGGTTTGCAAAGCTCTTAACATATACATTTATATGATTTGTATAAAGTTGTGGCTAGTTAGGAACAGACCCAAGGAACAGAATGCAAATCTCTTGACTATACTCCCAACCTCAGTTTCTTCATCAATAAAATGGGGATAATCACAGCACTGACTTGACAGGGTTGCTGTGGAGATAAAAATAAGAAAGTACCTTGTAAATCTGAAAGGGCTTTAGTAATGTCTGCTATTTATTATTATCTGCTATTCTTTGTTCACCATCTAGTTTTCTTTCTGCTACTCCTTGCTGCTGCTGCTTTCCATGAGTGCCAAGTGCCCCACATTCCCAAACTCTGCAAAGACTAATCCCTTGCTTGCTTGTTGGCTTCAGGTCTATCTCCTCTCCTTCCACCCCATCCCAATCCCTAACCTCCCTACCTTTTTTCTTACCATAGATAGAAACTGTCCAGTGGTGGTTTTACTGGTTTGGTCTGGACTTGGGATTTCATCAGTGTAGGAAGCTCCTTGGTCAGAAACACCCTCTAACCAGTACAGATGGTGAATGATCTACAATTTAGTAGTCTTAAAATTGTCTTTGTGTTTTAGATATAAATATAAGTACAGGAAATACTGACTTGTAGTGATCCAGAAAGAGACCGATTATAAACAGAACAAAAGGTATGAATGCACACAAGTGTCAAAGGGGAGGGAAGCCAGGATTTATGAGAGATCAGAAAAAATTGGGAAATCCATCTGAGAAAGATCTCTAGGTATCAGGACTAAAGAGGATATAGCAAACACATCAATGTGTCCAAGAAAATGTGCCTGGAGAATAATTTTGGCATAAATAAGGAGATGATACCTGGAGAAGCAGTCAGACGTGTCCTTGTTTTCTCAAGGTATAAAAAGAAATAGCTCCCAGTGGCTTGGAGGATGGAGATGGGGAGGATTTGTAACTATGGCAGTAAGGAAAACTCAACTGGGGACTTAAGTAGGACTGCGCCACTTATGTAATACACCTGTAATTGGCCTCTCTGTGCATTTTTTAGCTTCGGTTTCCTCACAAAGTGGCCAAGTAAGTTTCTGTCCTCTAATGGATCGCAGAGAACAATGTGTTGGGTGATTCACCTCAGAGGTAGGATGCCAGGGATGTTCATTTGAAAACCAAAAGGAAGACTCTGTCCCCTTTATCCCCTTGCAAAGTAGCAGTAGATAAAACCACTAGCAAACATAAGGAACCTGGTAATTTATAGAATCCTAGATTTAGATCTTGAAGAAACATTAATTATTATCTAATTTAGTGCTCTGATTGTGCAGTCGAGGACACTGAGGGATTTGTCCAAGGTCACATAGGTAGTAAGCTGCAGAAGTGGGATTCAAACTGAGGTCTCCCAGACCCCAAATCTTTCATTCTTTCCACTGCATAACAGGTTCACCAACCCAAACTCCTAGCGCCATGACTGTGCATTAGATGAAGGTTATTATCTAACAATGTGACCTTTCCCCGCTCTCCCCTCAGAAGGATTGTCTATTTTTGTTCACAGTTATTACTCCCAAAAGCCACTGGAAAGATATAGAAGCTTGGTGAGACATGATGTCTGCCATATTGGGGCATCAGAGGGTCACCACACGCTGCATAAGCAAGCAAGAAACCATGGAGGATTTTCTAATTCCCTGCAGGAGGTTAATAAAGAGAGGCCTGTTGCCAGAGAGTATATGTAATGAATGTCAATTCATTACATATCAACATGAGAGCTGCCTCTCATGTTACCAGGCCTAATGCAGTATGGAAACTATTCACAGCCCTTTGTATGACTGTATGAAGAAAACACATTTTGCACCTGTCAAATCATCCTGTTTGCCCAAAACATTAACTGGGCCCTTCCTTTGTTCCTTCCAAACACTCTTAATCCTGCATATTGCAAATGTATTACCAAGCCCCTCCCTACTTTTTTTTTTACGTGGTCCCTATTGTAGCTTTTAATAAATGGTGTTTTTCATGAAAACAGGGATCGTAAGTGAACACCCACCCTCAGCTCTTTCGGGGGCTCCCAAGGGGCCCCCTCTTTTGGTTGCCCCATCCCCATCCAGCCACTGAGTCTACTGTGAACTTTCTTTTTTCCCCTGACATCAAGATACCTTATTGTCAAGATAAGTGGCTAGAGAGGTGACCTTGAAATAAGAAGACTTAGTTTCAATTCCTACCTATAGTGCAGACTGGCTGTATGAGCCTAGACAAGTCATTTAGCTTCCCAGTGCCCTAAGCAACTCTACAGAGAAGGTGCTAACCTACATTGGGAGAGGGAGTTTTCCTCTCTGGGAGTTCCTTTCATCAAAAAAATCACAGTTCTAGTCCCTTCTCTGTAATATTTAAAGTGGTAAAATTACTTTCCAATTCCTAAAAAATAGACACCAACATATGATGTTCATTAATTATAAAAGGGCCCCAAATATATTATGAAATATACATTCAGCATGAAAATTGCTATCTTATAACCTTATGAATTTAATCTGAAATTAGGATGTTAGTTTTCATTAAAAAATAAAATATGTAATCAACAATAATTTTGCATTACTGCCTTAGAATTTAGAAAGGCTTTAGAGAATGAATTGATTGGCCCACATCTCTTTTCATAAAATGAAAAATATCATAATTTCTCATAAGCATGTCGAAAACAAGCAGAGGGTGCAGAATCATTTTCATGACATTGGGGTTGAGCTCCAACTAGTAGATGCTAAGTAACTCTCTGTAAATAATAATAATTTGGGGGGTAGCCCCTAGGATTGGACTGAGTCCACATCAACAGAACTTATGGGGCACTGGGCCACAAGATGTATCTGTGGAAGCATTGAATGGTTAACTCTTCTGTGTGTGGAGATCACCAAGCTTAAAAACCTCATTCTTTCCCTTTATCAACTTATCTAAGGCCTTATTCTCTTATTGGGATAATTCGTTCTAATATATAACCCAGGTCTTCATTGAAAGTCCTTTCCTCCTGTTCAAGATCTCAAGGGAGGCAAAGATAATTCCCAGACTTCCCCTCAAGACCAGACATATGCCTAAGGGCAATAGCCAAATCACTTTGGGTTAGAAGGTAAGGAAACTTGAGCTCTCATCTCAGCTTTTCGCCTGACTAATTGTGACCTTGGGTGAGTGCCTTCCCCTTCCTTGATCCGTTTCCCCTTCTGTAAAATAAAGAGGTAGATGAACTCTAATGTCTTTTCCATTGGTCCATTTTCACCTTCCTAGTCAAATATCTCCTTTGGCTCCCTTTAGTTTCCAGGATAAAATAGAAAATTCTCAGCCTGATCCTTCTGACTCCTACCTATCATTACAATCTTATTTATAATATTATATATCTATATATTATTATTTAATATCATTTTATACATTCTTCCTTTCAGTCAAACCGGGCAGTCTATCTCTTGCCCCCGTGTTTCTGTATAGGCTGTCCCCAGGTCCAGAATGCACTCCGTTTACCTCTGCCTTGAAGAATAGCTAGCTTCTTTCATGAAATGGCTTAAAGGCCAGTCTCCTTCACAAAACATTTATTGATTCCCCTAGTTGTTAGTTTTCTGTCCCTTCTGAAATAACTTTGCATTATTTTGTGTTACCAAAAACTTGACTAATCCTTAGGTTGGGATTGGAGCCCTGAATGAATGCTTGTAATTCATTTGGCCCATCAGTCAGCAAATAACTTTATAAATCTTTCAGTGCCTGGTATAGGGTTATTTAATGTAATAAGCTCTCAAACAAACGGTTGCTGGATTTAATTTAGGAAGCCCATACTACCTGCAAAGGGATAAATTTTCCCAATGACGTAGAACATTTACTTATTTGTGCAAATATTGTTTATATTGTTTACAAATATTGTTTACAATTTTCCAGCCCTCATCCCAGTAGAACATAAGCTCCTTGAAGGCGGGAACTATGTCATTTTCCCAGAGGTGGGAAGGGGTGGTTCTTGATATCCTCAAAGCCTAGCACAGTATTTTGCCCATAGTAGGTACTTAATACACACTTATAAAATTGAATCAAACAGTTGATGGTGTGGATATTTCTGTTCATTAAAAAAGGCATTTTAAAAAGAAAGGGCCAACCCAACATCTTTCCTCCTTCATTTTCTCCCCCATTTTGGGTTTATTCAAAGGAACAAATGCAGCTAATGTAGCTTTTGGTATAGATCAAGCATTCTTCACCTTTTTTTGTGTGTCATGGAGCCCTTTAGCAAGCTGGGGAAGCCTATGGACCCCATCTCAGAATGGCATTTTTAAACACATACAATAAAAATATAGAATTGCAAAAAAATTATAATTACAATTATAGTCATATTGAAATAAAGATGTAATTTTTCCCTATCCAATTTCACAGACCCCCTGAAATTTCTATTTATGAACTTCCTGGGGGGTCTGTGGACCCCAGGTTAAAAACCGCTGATATATGTCAAAGCAAAGCCCCCCACAAACAAACAGCACTATTAAGTCTTTCTTTCTTACCCTTCACTGTAAACTTGGCTTTTCATTTATGTAGGATCTTAGAGGCCGTCTCATCCATTTTACAGATGAGGAAACTGAGGCACCAAGAATTAAGTGACTTGCTCAAGGTCATACAAGTTGTCAGTAGCGCATGCTCTCCAAACTAAGTTAGAAAGTTAAAAAAGACAATTGCCAAGTCATTACCACAATTTTTTTTTAAGGAGCTTTATAACACCTTTTATAGATTTTGTTAAAATGAACCTAAGTTTATTGACTATTTATCTGTTGCTTCTAATGAATAGAGAAAAGAACTGAGGCAGCATAAGTGGATCACAAATATGTGAACTCCAGAAAGGTTGGTTTCCGTGTGTATCTTGGGGGTTGGGGAAGGGTGAGTGTGTGCATTTGTGCACTCGTGTGTATGTGTATGTGTATGTGTGTATGTGTGTGTGTGTGTGTGTGTGTGTGTGTATGTTATGAGGGGGGTTAGTTGTTAAAAGCACCACAGGAGCTTAACGCTATCCTTAGCACAGTCCTGCCTAAGACATAGCATGGACCTCAAGGGTGGCATTAGAGGCAGGCTTGACTTTATTTGCTTAGCGAAAAGCAAACTCAGCTCTATGCATAAAATATAGGAATATTCCAGACTCTGCAGCATATCTACTTGAAGAAATATTGAAACATAAGGTCAAAGAAAAGCAGCCATTGAATGAATGAATGAAACATTTCTCATTTAGGGCCATGTTGGCTTTTTATCCTGAGGGCTTAGGTCTTTCACTGATCTCTTTAACTTCCTATGGGGCTCTCAAGTGGTGTGGTACTGGCTCTTTTCTTATGTTTGTCTTCCATCTATCATCTTAAAGAAGTAATGCCTTCTTTTGGAAGTAGCCACATAGCAGTTACTTCTTCTTCTCCTCCTTCTCCTTCTCTTTCTCTTTCTGCTCCTTCTTCTTTCTCTCTCTCTCTTTTGCTGCCTCACTCTTTCTCTATATACATTACATATATAATATGTAGATGTATATTCTTATACATACATATGTATGTATGTGTATGTGTGCATGAATAAATGTATGTGTATGTGTATCATCCAAAGTTGAGCTGAGGTTTATGGTATAATTGAAAGAAAAGCAGGCTTTTCATCAGAGGATCTGAATTCCAATCCTAGTTCTACCTATGAGACCCTGGGTAAGATGCTTAACTTCTTTGGAAATCAGTCACTATACCTGAAAATGGAAGGTTTTGGTTTAGATGGTCTCTAAAGTATATTTTAGTTGTACATTCTGTGATGCTAATACTTAGTACTACCATATCCACATTCCCCATTAAGCCATGCCCTGTACAATTGTTACTTTCTGAATTGAATTTAAGCGTCTTTTTTTTTTCTCATTTCCATACCTATAACTGGGATAGAGCAACCAGGACTTTGGCCCCAGAGTAACTTACATTTGGAGGGGGCAGGGGATGCTTTCTCCCAGTTGCCTTCCTCTGTTCTGCTTTCATCCACGGCCCTCTGCTAGTCCAGTGCCCCACAACATGACTATCTTCTGTACCCCTGACATTTCATTCACACAGGGTGATAGATAGAGTGTTAGAAGTAAGATTCATTGAGGGTCTTGTTACTGTGGTGCTTCTCTCCTGGGACCCATTTTCTCACCTTCCCAAACCTCTACTTCTGCCGTACTCACCTCACCCTGGGTATTCCTGGACATGAGGGGTTCAGATGGGACTCATTAGGGCAGGAGCCAATCCCTTTCTCAGCATAACATCCCCAGACTAGGATGAACTGTCCCATCCCCTCCCCTACTTGTTTCTCATATTCCTTCATAACCCCCTTTTCCCCTGACCATCTACCAGTCAATTCTTCTAGAGATTACTACTGATAACCTTTCCCCACCCCTTCACAGGCACAGCTCAGTACCTTGTTTAATACTGCTTTTGGCCTTGCCTTTGTTTTGTTCAAAGAAGACCTAGCTGCTGTCTACCTCACAATTGGAAGTTCCAAGTTGATCTTTCTACAGGAAAGACTTTCCAATAGGGTAGGGCAAATTTTTTAAGCGCAGGCCAAAGGCAATATATATAAAGCATTGAGAAGTTGGGCTATAGAAATGATCTCTTCCATTAGGGGATAAGAGAGAATTTTACATGATGATTTACAAACTAACCTGTCCTCTACCAATGAAGGAGGGAGCTACAGTGAACTGCTTTCCCTGAAAATTCTGATTAGTGAACTTGGAGTGGTGGTGGGAGTTTGCCCAGCCTGCTTTCATCTAGCTATATACAAAGTAAAGTCTTTGGAACAAACTATTTACCTGCAATCTAGGACACTTCACTATGATAGGTAATAGGGACAGCTTTAGAGATTGATCCCTCTCTTCCTGTCCTACTCCCTTTGGTTTTCCCTTTACTTTATTCTTTTTTTCTTATTTTTTAATTCATGGAATAAAGCAAGCATTTTCATAACATAGTCCAATAAAAAAGATGATTGTACATAAAACTACAAATCTACTATGCACAACTTGCTACTCCTTTCAAAATACAACAAAATTATTATGTAAATTTCTTTTTTTTCTTCCTTCCTCCCCCCACCCCTGCCCTAGAGATGGCTACCATTAGATAGGCATATATCTATGTGTATATATATATATATATAATATAATTTTACATACATATGTAAAATTATTCTACTACTTTACTATATGTAAAATTATTCCACTACTATTTATCTGTTTTTTCTTCATATGTCCTTTATAGTTAATTTGGGTATTTATCATAGTCAAAATAACTTATTCACTCAGTATTACTGTTACTGTGTACAATGTTCTTGTGGTTCTGCTCATTTCACTCTTCATTATTTTGTACAAGTCTTTCCTATTTTTCTAAACTCATTGAGCTCATCATTTCTTATAACATAGTAGTATTCCATTACAATCATACACCACAACTTGTTTGGCCATTCCCCAATTGATAGGCATCCCTGCAATTTCCAATTCTTTGCCACCACAAAGAGAGCTGCTGTAGATATTTTAGAATATATAGGCTCTTTTCTTTTTTCCCTAATCATCTTTGGAAATAGACCAATTAGTGGTATTGATGGGTCAAAGGGTATAGGTAATTTAATATATCTTTGGGCATAATTACAGATTGCTCTCCAAAATGGTTGCATCATTTCACAATTCCACCAACAATGAATGTGTCCCAATTTTTCCACAACCCCTCTAAGATTTATCACTTTCTCCTTCTACCATTTTAGTCAATATAGTAAGTGTAAAATGATATCTCAAGGTTGTTTTAATTTGCATTTCTCTAATCAATAATGATTTAGAACATTTTTTCATATGACTATAAATTGTTTTGATTTCTTCATCAGAAAACTGCCTGTTTGTATCCTTTGACCACCTATCAATTAGAGGATGATGCACATTCCTATAGATTTGACAAAGTTCTTTATATATTTTAGATATGAGACCTTTATCTGATAAACTGTATAGAAATTTCCCCCAATTTTCCGCTTTCCTTCTGATCTTGGCTACATTCATTTTATTTGTACAAAAGCTTTTAAATTAAATTTAATTGAAATTATACATTTTACACCTAACTTTGCTGTCTATCTCTTCTTCATTCATAAATTGTTTGCCTATCCATAGCCTGATAAGTAACATGTTTCACATTCTTCAAATTTTCTAGTAAAATCTCTCTTTATATCTAGGTCATATATCCATTTTGGCTTATCTCAGGAAATGGTATAAAATACTAGTCTTTGCCTAATTTTTGCCATACTGCTTTCCAATTTTCCTAACAATTTTTACCAAATAATAAATTCTTATCCTAAAATCTTCAGTCTTTACACTTGTCAAATATAAGATTATTATGTTTATTCACTACTGTAAATTGTGTAAGTCTACTCCATTCCATTGATCTACCTTTCTATTTCTTAGCCAGTACCAGACAGTTTTGATAATTATTGCCTTATAATGCAGTTCAAGATCTGGTACTGCTAAACCTCCTTCCTTGATACTTTGTTTTCATTATTTCCTTTGATAATCTTGACTTTTTGTTTTTCCAAATGAATTTTGTTATTATTTTTTCTATTCACATTCAAAGTTATAATTAATTTTTTTGTGAATTTTCCTCCATCTTATTTTTACTCACTATTTTCCTTCTCAGCCTCTCTTTTTACCTTCACTTTATTCTTTCTCTAATTCTCATTCTTTTTTACTACCCAACCTTTTTTCATTGACAATTTCCTTCATACAGATGACCAATAGAAGCAGGACAATTGCTTATTAAAATTTGACATTGTTCTTTTACTCTAAAACCAACACACACACGTGTGCATGCACACGTGTGCCCATACAGACACACACAGACACACACACACAGTCCCTAGGGGCTGTCAAAAGTGACTTAACTTTGTAATTATTTCTGAGGCTAGGGTAGCTGTTAGCCTATTGAATGTTGTGGCTGTTAGAAGCCAGTAAGAAGGCTGAAGACAGGCTAGCAGAAGAGCGCCCCATCTTTCCAAAGGGGCCAGGCCTACCTCTGGAAGCCTCTCTACTGTGTCGAGCTACACCTCAGACTTTAGAACCTAGCTACCCTGTTGATATGTTCGCTTAGGTGTTCAAAGCATGCATAATTTTGTCTACCCCAGAAAGGTTATTTCTACAAACTACAGTTCTTGTGCAAAATGAACATCGCTTCTGGATCCACCTTCAGGAAATGGAAATAGGATGAGCATTTTAACGTGAGCTTGAAATGGTGGCAACGGCTCACACTCTCCAGTGTGTTTTGCCTTTTAACATGATACCCTCAATTATTTCATCATCGTTGCAGAGCAGCAGATCACAGCTTATTCTCATAAGCACAAAATAGTCTCCTTGAGATTTTTTTTTTCTCTGAGCCTGGTCTTGATATCCTTTCACCTGCAAATTGAGTAAAAGATAACGAAATGCCAGGTGACGAGCCAGGGAAACATTCTCACCTCAATCATGGCTATTGTGTTTGCAATGCTTTTAAACAGTGCTCGGGACATATTTAATCACTAGAGCAAGAAATAAATCTGTTTCTAGTTAGATGGAATTACAGACTGCCAGAACCAGAAAATGCCTTGGAAATTATCAAGATTACTTGACACATGAGGAAACCAAGGCACGGACAAGTTAACTGACTCTCCGGAGATCACACAATGGCTTAGTCGTGAAGCCAGAACTAGAATTCAGGGATTCTGACTCTCAACCCAGGACTCTGATCCTTGGTATGAGACGATTGGTTGGGAAGCCCTTAATGAATGCTTCTGGTTCATTCATTCATTCATACATTCATTCATTCATTGTCTGTCAGTCAACAAGTATCTCAGTAAGTCCTCAGTGCCTAGTGGAGGTTCTCAATGTGGTAAGCACTTAAACAAATATGGCTGTGTCGGGGGTAGGGAGAGGCCCCGCTATGTGCAGGGAGGTGAGATTTTCCACTGGTCTTGAGGCACAGAAGCATAGGATTTTAGAATGTGTGATTCTGAAGTATGACATTAATGGCAGTGAGGTGTGGTGGGTAGAAGATTGGCCTTAGAGTCTGGAAAACCTAGCTTCAATTCTTGTCTCTGACACATATTGGCTGTATGACCCTTAGCGTATCAATCAAGTTCTCAATGTCCCAGGCAATTCTGTAAGTTATAGAGAAGTTGTTGATTTGCATTGGTGGAGGAAGTCTCCATTCTGGGAGTTCTCTATGCTGATCATCTTATAGGTTTGGAACCTTCTCCCCCAATCTCCTTAAAAAAGTATAATATTAAAGTATGGTATAATATTAAAAATATGTAACATTAATTTATAATTAATATAAGTGCATGAATAACATAATTATTTGATTAAATTTAATCTATACAGGCATATTAATGAGTATATTAATATTATATTGTGTTATTACTATTATATTCTAATATTGTATATAAATGATAATATTACTATAATTATATATTTAGTAATGTGTCTAGTATTAAGAATTATATTGATAATATTCATCTGATATAATCATCTTTTTTGTCATGTATGTCTTTGGTGTAGAAGCAGAGCTTTATAGCACATACATAATAACAACTAGCATTTATTTAGTACTTTAAGGTTTACAGAGCACTTTACAAATAATATCTCTTTTGATCCTTAAAACAACCATTGCTGCAGCTGTTGTTATTATCCACATTTTTACAGATGAGAAAATTGAAGCAAACAGAGGTAAGTGACTTGCTCAGGTCACACAGCTAGTAAGTGTTAGAAGCCAGATTGGAATTCAGATCTTCCTGACTCCAGGTTCAGCACATCTACTGTGCCACCAGTTACCTTAAAGACCTGGGTTCAAATCCTGTCTCTAACACCTACTAGTGGTGCAACTCAGTGTAAATCATTTAACTTCTGTGTACATAGGGTAAGTCACTGAGATTTATCTATAGTGATTTACATTGGAAATCATAGATTGTTCTTCAGTGTCTTTGGCAGAAATTATTTCAATCCATCCTATATCTGAACAGAACCTTCTTCCTGGTCTTTCACTTTTTTAATTTTCACTCTGGTTCATACACCCTGTGTACCCATAGGGCTCCATGTTCATCCATTCACAGCCTTGGACTCACTCCTGTGCACTCCCGCCCTCAAGAGCAACCTTTGCAGCCAAATTGAATGCCAGAGTTAAGAATATCTATCATTAGTGTTGATTTCCAATATTAAAGATCCAAATTCACATGCATCAGGTGCATTTATTCACTCCTTCACTGCCTCTCACCTTCCTTGTTTCCTGGGAGCCCCTGGCTTTCCTCTTTCTCTAGCCCATGGCCCAAAACAAGAGGCCTTGCTAGCTCAGGCACTACCACCACCATTACTGCCACCGCAGAGTTTGATGGTACTACCCTGGCTTTCCCCATTCTAGAACACAATCAAGTCCACCAGAGGTTCTACCGAGGGCCAACACTGGTGTCCTGACAATGAAAGTGGAGCACGATGATAGGAAAGGGCATTGCTTCTGTACTGCTTCTGGTGGCCCAGTAAGCTACACAGACCATGTTTCTTAGTTTGTGTTTCCAGTGGAAAAGGGAATCTAAACCTTTTCTATGGTGTACTGGCTTTGGACCTAGAAGGCCTCACTATTCTATTCACTACCTTGGTGACAAGCACAAAGATGTTGTCTCTTTGGATCTCAGATTTCTTATATAAAATGAGGATAAAATATAAAAATGAGGGTTACAGCAAGAGTTCTTGACCTGAAGTCCGTGAATTTGTTTTTGCTTTTAATATTTAGATGAGTATTTCAATAGAACTGGTTTCCTTTGTAATCCTGTATATTTTTTCTTATCCATTTAAAAAACATTATTCTGTGAAAGGTTCCATGATACAATGTTGAACTAGACTGCCAAAGGGGTCCATGAAACAAACAAAAAAAAAGATTCAGAATTCCTAGGTTAGATGATATCTAAGATCTCTTCTAGGTCTAAATCCTTGGGAACTACCATCTGGTGTTCAGGCAGGTGCTTTTCTGTTGTTCATGTTTGAAGACTGAAAACACTGCTGCTTGGTATTACAAACCTGTGTGACTACAAACAACATGTGACTCTCTTGTGACCCTGGTGTGGCCTCTGACCTTCTGGACGCCATCCTCAGTCTTACCCATCTTGTCAAGAGGCAAAGGTCAACCTCTCGTCAGATTCTCTAGACCCAATGTCCCACTTTGATTTCACAACTGTTTTCATTGCATAAAAAGTTGTTGTGAATATGGCTTATTCTTAAGTTAACTGAAAGAAGCAGAAGAAAAAAAAACCATTTCTTTCAGTTGATCTTAAGGGCTTGTTACCAACCTCAGTTAAATTGAGGGAAGCTCCTCAAAGCTGTCTTTAATTTGCCTAATTATTAACACACTGTGTCAGCAAAAAGGACCATGCTTTCTGGCTCCTGCACTGTGATTCTATATCTATAACAAATGAGATGGGTAGAACAATAGGCCGTTTGGCTCATCATCTGACTTTGAATAAAATTGTTTAGACTGTGGTCAATGAATACTAGACAAAAACACAAAAACACTTCCAATTTCACTTTATGTAAAGTCTCCAGAACGCTTGGCTGCCCCCATCTCAAGCAATCAGCCAGTCCAGGCTAAAGCTTGGGTTAAATAAAACCAATATGCAAATATTCCTAGGACTCTTGTTGTATTATTAAACATGTGTGTGTGTGTGTGTGTACTTAGCACACATGTGCCCCCATTTAGATCCTCCTCCATCTTGCCTTCTTTCTCCCTGCGTTTTCCTACAAAGCGAACCATTCGGCAGGTTGTACATGCTGTTAGCCAAGCCTCTGACTTTTCCGAATCCTCACTGCCAATTTTCCCCAGGTTTCCTTGTACCTTGCGCCATTTCCCAGCTTTGGTTTCACATGATCCAAAGTGCTCTCACATGAAGCCAGCAGAATCTGCAATTCAGCGCTGTGGAAAATGTGAAACATCCGTCCTACGGTGCATTTTTCAAATCTGGCTCTGTAACTGAAACTTGGCCGGTTTGCAGCCTGGCTGATAAGGATGGATGAGAGACGAAGACGAAGACGTCTCCTCCCTGTCTCCCCAGCGGAATCTAAGTACTGATCTTGGAAGTGACATTTAAAGTGGAATAAATGATTAAACTGGACAGTCATCTGATTTTCTACCCACTTGTAATCACTACACAAATTGGAGCTGCCTGAATGCTGAGATTGAGAAAAATGAAATGTGACTTGGTCTTGGGCTCCAAGCAGGTTGCGGTCATGTGAAGGGCTCTACTGTGGTTGGGAAATGTTGCAGTCTGCTCCCAGTAGAAAAACGGCCTCATCCATCTACGGTCAGCCTACCGTCATTGGGCCACTTCTGCGGATTTTCTTTCATAGAGTTTCTTCTACGGGCTAGGAGGGCCGTGCATACTATTTTCATTAGTTTGCGGTGCGTCTGCTTTGCCTCCGCAGAGATGGAGCGGGCTCTGTCCAGGACTCATGGTCTCGTTTGATGACTCTGCAATAGCTCCCTTGTGAAGGATGTGGTGACAAGTCTTTCCAGAAAGGCTGCTGGTGCATGGGAGCCACGGAGTCCTTCAGAAGACATTGAGACCGAGTCACAAGGACTCATCGGGAGGGCGGCTCACTTTCAAAGAAAGTGTCCTGACGACATTGTATCAATATTATGAAAATCACTCAAAAAACAACCGATCACAATTAATTAATCCTTAAGCATTTATTAACTATGTTTACTATGTGCCAGGCAGTGTGGTGTAATGGACAGAAAGCCAATGTTCAAGTTAGGAAGGCTTTGGTTTGAGTCCTGCCTCTAACACACGCTGGTAGTGTGACCCTGGGCAAGTCACCTAACTTCGAAAGGCTCCAGTCAATACTCTGTCACTGTAAGTGGCAGAACAGTAGATGTTTCTTTCCTTCCTTCCTTCCTTCCCTCCTTTCCTTTTCTTCTTTCTTTTTTTCTTACTTCCTTTTTTCTCTTTTTCTTTTTGCTTCTTCTCTCTTTTCTTCACTCCTTCATTCTTCCTTCCTTCTCTTCTTCTTTCTCTCCTCCTTTCCTTTTTTCTTTCTCTCTTTTTTCTTCCTTCCTTTTTTCTCTTTCTCTTTTTCTCCCTTTGTCTCTTCACTCTTCCTTCCTTCTCTTCTTCCTTTCTGCTTTCTTATCTTTCTTCCTTTTTCTTTCCTTCCTTCCTTCTTTCTTCCTTTCCTTTCCTTTTTTCTTCCTTTTTTCTCTTTCTCTTTTTCTTTCTTTTCCCTTTTCTTTACTCTTTCATTCTTTCTTCCTTCCATCTCTTCTTCCTTCCTCCTCCATATTAGGAGCAAGAGAAATATTAAAAAGAAGGACTCCTGTTTGTAGGGGATAGGATGATAACAACAAATGAGAGAAAGAAGGCGGAACTACTTTATTCCCATTTTTTCAAGAGTCACTGGACAACTCACTTAACTTTTTGGGGCTCTAAGTGACACTCTAAGGCTCTAAGAGTTGCTGATCTGAATGCATTGGTAAAATTTCCTTGTTCAGAATTCCCTCTTATATCAAATGAAATCACAAATCTAGAAAAAAGAAGTTAAAAAAAAGTACTAGGCACAGGGTGGGGGGCGTGAATAAAAAAGTGAAACCATCAGTGGTATGGTCATTGTTCTTTTTCTATTCACTCCTATGATTTCATTGGCAGGGGGACTCTTTCCACTGAAGGTAGAAAGTAACTTGTCTCTGCCTCACAGAAGGGCCCCAAGAAGTTAACTGGCCTAGGGTCACCCAATTAAGGTGCCCCTCTATCTACTATCCCCTGCTGCCTCTTGCTGTGGTTACTCATTACATTCTGGAATATTAATATAAAAGAAAGATAGTGTTTCATAAAAAGAAAAAACTTTACTAGAAGAAATGAGTTAATTGCAAAAAAAAAAAAAAAATCACTGGAGTTATTTTAGTACCCACTCAACCTTTAAGTGGATTTCAAGATTAGGAATTTTAATCCTTTTGAAGTGGAAAAATATGTCTCTCTACAGTAATAGCTTTTGAAGCATATTTCTCCTTGGGCTAATAGGCCTCCCCTTGACAGTAAGAAATAGGACTTCTCTTGAAGGTCAATGACTTAGGGTTTCTGCAAACCCAGAAATAGGAAGAAAAATTCTAAAGTTCTCTATAATTACAACCTCAAGCAGTATCAATTAGCAGGAGTACTCCTATTAAGAAATAAAGGACTGCTTGCATTTTCAGTCTCTTGCTTGAGAAGCTGTATTTTTCAAGCCAACAAGCATTTATTAACCACCTACTATGTACCATGTTAAGCATTGGGGATACAAAAATAAAGGTAAATGCAGTTCTGGTGTGACAAAACGCAAACAACTATGTACATACAAGATGTATAGAGGATAAACTGGAGGTAATCTCTGAGGGAAGAGGGGGGAGGGAAGGAGGGAAAGGCTTCTTGCAGAAGGTGGAATTTAAGCTGAGTCATGAAGGAGGCCAGGGAAGCCTGGATATGGAGATAAAGAGGGAGAGCATTCCAAGCATGGGGAATGCCTGTGAAAAAGGACAGGAGTCAGAAGATAAGTTTCATTTCCAAACCAAGCAAGATAAAGCTGTCAACACAGAAACAAAGGATTGGAAGAGGTCTTGGAGGCCGTAGCAAGTGGTCACCTAGCCTCTGTTTAAAGATCTTCTATGACAGGGACTCACAAGCTCCCATTTCAATATGGGTCACCTGTAATTGTTAGGAAGTTGTCTCATACCATAGTGATATCTGCTTGCCTGTAATGATCACATGTTGATTCTATCTCTGCCCCACAGGGCAAATCAAGACGAAACTAATATCTCATCAATGATAGCCCATTGAACATTTGAAGACAGTAGTGTTGTTACCCCCATGCTGTCCCCTCCTGTCCCTTCTCCCCACCCCACACCACCACCACCACCACCACCACTCTCTTATAGGATTTCTTTCAGTCATGTCTGACTCTTCAAAACCCCATTTAGAGTTTTCTTGGCAAAGATAATAAAGTAGTTTGCTATTCCCTTCTCTGGTTCATTTTACAGATGAGGAGACTGAGGCAAACAGGGTTAAATGAGTTGCCCTGGGTCACACAGTTAGTAAGTGTCTGGGGCCAGATTCGAACTTAAGAAGATGGATCTTCCTGTCTCCAGGGCCAACACTCTGTGCACTATGGTGCCACCTTGCTGCTCTTTTATAGGACTAATAACCCCAAGATAAAATTTAAATGAGTCCCCTTCCTGTAGTGGTTGCTTTCTAGGTGTGATCCAACTTGTCATTTTCTTTCCTAAAATATGATGTTTGTGTGTGGGGGGGGGAGGATAAGGAAAAAAAAAGGAAATTTACATGATAACTTTGTGGTATATTTAAAAGGAATAGCAAGTTATACTTAATTGATTTGTAGTTTCATGTGCTATCACCTTTTTTTTTTATTATACTATGTTATGGAAATGCTTGCTTTATTCCATAAAATAAAAAGTTATATTTTCCCCAAAAATATGATGCTCAGAACTGGGCACAATACAACAGATATGTATGATAGGGTAGAGTAAAGCAGGACTATAAGTCACCTCATCTCCCTTTTTCAGGACATTAGGATTCTAGTGGTACAGATTAATAGCAAATTAGCTTTTTTGGATACTGATCTTGTTCTCAACTATGACCCTAGTTTTCAAATGAACCCCTCTCTAACTGTATCTCCATGATTCAGGTTCAGGTGATCCTTTTCATCTTTTATCTGAGGCCAAGAGAGGTTAAGTGACTCGTCCAGGGTCACACGACAAGTAAGCGACAGAGGCAATTTGAACCCAGGTATTTCAAATTCCATGTTGCCTTTGACCACACCATTCCAGTGAGTCAAGGTCTTCTTGGATGCCAATTCTCTTATCCAAGTTGTTACCTATTCTTTCTAGCCTCTTGGCATCCATAAACGTGTTAAGAATGGCATTTATACTTTCATCCAACTTGTTGATTTAAAAAAAAAATCTTTACTAGAATTGAGGCACAGAGAACCTTGTGGCACTTTAGTGGAGACTTGGAGACTTCTCTACAGTTTCCAATCAAGCCCATAGTTTACTCTGGTCTATAACAGTATAGTGCATTTCCATTAACCTTTCTTTTCCTTAATGATTATACCATAGGGATTTGTCTGATGGCTGTATCTATGCTCCAAAAAACTAAGAAAGCACATATAACATAAGGAACAGTTCTGGGGAATATTTAACACTTCAATTGTAAGTCATACCTGCCTGAAAACTTCATTTCTTTAAGACACAGCCTAATTTCTTTCAGTCTCAGTGCATGGACTGATGCTAATTTGTAGAGCCACATAAAGGCTTTATCCATTTGAGATAAATGCCAGGTGTCCCTGAGTTGCTTTGCTTCTTCTTGGTGTCCTAAAAAGACTTAAGAGACTTGTGATTCAATGAGACCCAATAGAATGTTTGTTCCTTGAGGGAAAGGCTCTTTAGCTGATGTCTTTGTATTTGTAGCACCTAACCCAATGCCTCGTCCATAGTGCCTAGAATAATACATGCTTATTAAATGAATAAATGCATAGCCCAGGATCTCATCTGTTGTTAATAAGACAGTATCAATGCATGTAAGAGAGCATGTAGGAAGTGGTATAATTACAGAATAAGAAAGCCCTGAGGAATGAATTTCAGACTTTGCTTGTAGACTTGACACGTTGACAGGATCTGAAAAGCATCAGAGAGCAGCCTCCTGACCCATCTTTGGGTGTCATGACTGCTATGTAACATGTGAGTGTCCCAATTAGACACATGATTCTGTACAGAATCTCTCTTTGAGTGTCACAGGGCTCTCTGTCTATGGTCCAATTCTGGTAAACATTTTTATAATAACTTGGATGAATATACAGATAGTATGCTTATCAAATGTGTGGATGAGAGGAAGCTAGAAGGAAGAGCTAATAATACCTTGGATAACAGAATGGAGGTCCATAAAGACCAGAACTGAGTGGGATGGTATGGCCAAAGGCAATGTGGCAAAATGGATAGGGTGCTGGACATGGAGACTGGAAGGCCTGGGTTCAAATCTTTCTTCAGTCACTTGTGTGACTCTGAACACATCGCTTAATCTCTCTTGGCCTCAGATAAAAGATTAAAGGGGAGGCATTTATTGAGTATCCACTATGTGTCAGGCACTGTGCTAAGTGCTTTACAAATATCTCATTTGATCAAAAAAAAATCAATCTGATTGAATGTCAAAAATCCTGACTGAATGGGAAGGAACGCAGCCCCATCAAACCCGACTGAAGCCAGGAGCTGTGGAAGCTCAGGCCTACATTCCATTCTGAAGCCATCATACTTGGGAGAAGAATCAAAGACCCTCTCACTGAACAAGGCCTGGAGTGGCAAACAAAACTTTGAATTTCTTGCTTTCGATGGTTTGAGGCTTAACTTTCTGAATACTTGAACATAATTACATGTGGCTTTTAAAAAAAGGCTTTGAACAAAGCAAATCATCTCAGGAATGCTTTCAAAGATGTATTGTTCTATGGGTCTTGTGCCCTCATCCCCTCAGATCTAGAAATACCTTTAACAAAGGTCCCTTATGAATTCCCAGATTTTTCCCTAATAAAGAAGTAAAAAATCATACAAAGAAAATTTTTTTTTCTGGATCCATGATGTCCAAACTCCCCAGAATGTTCAACTCTGACCTTCTCTTCCAAAATCCACTTTCATGCCTCGTCAATAAAACCCATAAATGCATTATTTATGACACTCATTATAATGAGTACTGGTCCATGTACCTAGAGCCTGGTAGAAATTTAGGTGAGTCTAAAGGAAAGTGGGAGGCTGTGGGAATATAAAGGAAATATTATATTCTATACTACCTCATGTACTTAGGTTGTCCAGGACAGTGAACAATAAGGGTATATAGAAATCTATGTATTAGGTTCCTCTTGTGACTCCTGTTTCATCTTCACATGACTCAGTCAAATTCTCTGTAGGTCATTGCAAACTCCCCACCCTGTGCCAAACCACCACCTCCATTCATGCCCCTTCCACCAACCTCAACGGTACCTAGTCCCTTAGGATACCCCAAAACACTTATAAGATCCTTTTCCGTGCACCTTACTTAAACCACCACCTTGTTACTCACTTGTCTGAACTTTTTTGGGTTACTCCAAACTATAGGATAATCTAGATACCCCCACAGAATAGCTCCTTCCTTCCTACCTTTCCAGTCCACTTGACGACCCCTGGCCCTCCCACCGGCCTACTCTACAATCCAGTCACACTGGCCTGCTGTTCCTTACACATTCTATACACTCTATCTCATAATGCCCTGCCTTTGTACTGGGGCCCCACCATGCTCACAAGGTGCTCTCTCCTCACCTCTACCTTTTAATTTCCCCTGACTTCCTTTTTCACTCAGGTCCAATCCCACCTTTCATCTCCCCACCTCCAGCTGTCAATGCTTTCACTCTGAGATTGACCTCCATCTATTCTGTAACTATCTTATAGCAATGTACCTAGTTATCTGTTTCTCCCATTAGAATGTAAGCTCCTTGAAAGCAAGGATTGATTTTTTTTCTTTGTATTCCTAGTACCAGTACCTGATCTATAATGACTGCTTAATAAATGCTTGATGATGGGCTGCTTAACTGACTGGAAATGGATTGAATGAAGCCCTGACACATTCTGTATACAACCTCTCCCTCATGTGTATGTTCTGGTAACTGTATTGGTGAAATAAGTCCAAGTGTATCGTCTTACTGTACATTCCCCTTAGGGTGATAGGCAGCTGGGAGGAGCTCTGAGCCTGGGGGCAGGAAGACCCGAGTTCAAATCCAGCCTCAGATACTTAATAGCTGTGTGATCATTTAACCTCAGTTTCCTCACCTGTCAAATGGGGATAATAATAATACCTACTTCCCAGGGTTGTTGTGAGGATTGAATGAGATAATATTTGCAAAGTGCTTAGCACAGGGCTTGGCACCTATTGTTGGGTCGTTTTAGTCGTGTCCAACTCTTCATGACCCCATTTGGGTCTTCCTTGACAAAGATCCTGGAGTGGTTTGCCATTCCCTTCTCCATTGGCACATAGATGGTGTTTAATAAATACTTCTGCCCCTTCCCTGAGCCCATTACCCCAAAGAGCAATAGGAGATGGGGCTGGCCGAGGTGGAAGTAGGGGAAGAAAACAGATGATGGTGTCAGTAAATGTGAATTTATTCAGTACAGATTTTTCAAATAGAAATATCTCAGTGTTGGTAATTTTGGAAAATTCTTTGAAAGGATGAGGTACTTGATGATACGTCTTAATGCTTTGCCTTCTTGGAGTGTATGCCATTTGTTATTAGTTGATTTTCGTCTCTTGTTTCTGTCCCTCCACCTTTTGTTCTTTCTCTGTCTCTGTTTTCCCTAGAAAGGTCATTAGATAGCTGCAGGCTCAGAAAGCAGTGCAATGTAAGTGTGAATCACTGCAGTCAAAACTGTAATTGTTATTGAGGGTAAGGGTGTGTGTGCTACCATGCAGAGTCAATGTGGCATTACAGACAGAAGCCTGGGCTTGTGGTTAAGGAAATCTGGGTTCAAATCCTGCCTATCTCACTAGTTGCAGTCACCAGGCAATCCATCCTCATGAAACTCCCTAGGACTTTTAAAAAATTAATTAGTTAATTAATTGTTTATTTATGGAATAAAATAAGCATTTCCGTAACAGAGTATAATAAAAAAAAGATGATTGCACATGAAACTGCAAATCTATTATGTACAACCTGTTATTCCTTTAAAATATATAATAAAGTTATCATGTAAATTTCTTTTTTCTTCCCTCTCCTCACCTCTCCCCCCAGAGATGACTACTATTAGACACAAATAAATATATATAAATGTAGGAGTTTATATATATATATTCATATTTATAAATATATTTATTATATATAATATTATAATTATAATTATATATATTTATTATATATTTATATTTATAAATATATATGTATATATAATACATATATATATAATATATATATGTATATACATGCAAAATTATTCCATACATACTTTGATTTATCAGTTCTTTCCCTAGAACTTTTGACCTGACAGAAAGAATTCTGGATTTGGAATCAGGGGACCTGGGCTCAAATCTTTTTTTCTTATTTCCTACCTGAGTGACCTGGGCTAAGTCATTCATCCCCTGCGGGCCTTAGTCTCTCATCTATAATAATCACTGCCATTTAGACATGCTTCAAAGTTTGCAAAGCCCTTTATGTATACCATATCATTTGGCCCTTACAGAAATCCCAAGAAGTTGATGCTCTTATTAGTGCCATCTCATAGCTAGAGAACTGGACGTGCAGAAAGCTTAAATGTCTTGTCTAGGGTCACACAGCTAACGACTGACTGACACAGGCTTTGAACCCAGATCTTTCTGACTCCAAATCCAACATTGTACACAATATTCCATTCTACCTTACTAAATGAGGAGATTGAGTTAGACCTCTAACATCTCTCTTTCTTCTCTGAAACATGATCTTGAAGTTCATTTACTAAGATACAGATGGATTGAGATCTGCATCAGTCCAAGTACTTCCCAGGTATTCCACACTCTGAGGAAATCACCAATCCTTGTGTATTTGTGTATTGACATAGTTTAACCTATACCTTTCTTTCTAAAGAATTAGTTTCCAGGAGAGCAAAGCCTTACTGCAGGACATTTTTCTAGAATAAGGAAAAGCAAACTTAATTGATTCTCCATGCCTTTTCCAAGTGTTCTCTTGACCCATATTCAATAGCCTTACTATTTCTATGATCCTATTTCTCAAAGTCAGAGAGCTGATGCAAGTTCCTAATCATAAGTTTGCTTAAAATGATGGTCACTTGACTGTTTTCAGAGGTAATTGATGGAAATCTTACTTTGAGGCAAAAGGGCCAAGACCTACCCTTGTCCTTATCAGTTATTCAACAAGCACTTGATATGTGCCTACTATATTCTAGGCACTATGTAAGTCATTGGAGATATAAATACAAAAATAAAAAAGTTTCTGCCCTTAGAGAGTTTATATTTTATTAAGGGAAATAGCATATACATATACACACATACATATATACACACACTATATATATATATTTATGTGCTTGTGCGTGTGTGTGTATATATATGTATGTATATATGTATATATGTGTGTGTGTGTGTGTGTGTGTGTGTGTATGTATATATATTCAGAGAGAGACAGAGAGAGAGAGAGAGAAAGAGCCCATATCAGCTCTAAGGCTCCTTATCCCAACTCCCATTCTGACAGACCAGTCATCCTGGAATAAGACTAAATCGCCCCCTCAAATTTCTAGGGAGACTCCTGAGGAATTAGGAGTGGTTCTCCAATGCCGTCAGTTTGAGCCTATACTGATGTTCTTCCCTACAAGATTATCAGCTGAGAATCATTTTAATCAGCCAGCCTCAAGCAGCTTTTAGAAAGGGGTATTTACTAAAGTGGCACAATCAGAACAATGAGTACAAAACACATCCCCTCACAAAAAAGAAAGTTTGTGACATACCTTTCCAGAACCACATACAGAGTCTAGGGGAAAGTGGGCTCAAACTTAGAGAGTGCATGTGGTCAAGGGGTAATTCACAGCCCCTGGCCACTGGAAGTCCTCTCCTTCTACTTGTAGTTTACTCAACAGGTTCCCCTTATGCATGGTTTAGTTTCTTCATGGGGATCCTTGCAATATTATCAATTTATGTCCAGGATTTCCTTGGCTCTCAATGTAGACACTGCCATTAGCTGACCTGATGATGCCTCTAGGTCATCAATGGTAATAGGGGAAGTACAACATGAGAAAATATTTGTAAAGCACTTTGCAAATCTCCAAATGTTATTCTGCCTATTATTAATCTATTATTCTAAATTCTAGTTATTATTATTATTAAATACAACATCCTTCAGTCCCTTTAAAACATGAAAGGTCTTTCTCCAGCCAAAGGGGATGGAGAAAGATAATTAGGCCAAGGCTTCACTTTTCTCTCCTCCCTCCCCTAAGCAGATCCTCATTTTATTTATTTTTTTGTTTGATTTTTATTTATTTATTTAATTAATTCATGGAATAAAATAAGCATTTCCACAACGTAGTATGATAAAAAGATGATTGCACATGAAACTGCAAATTTACTATGTGCAACCTACTACTTTTTTTAAATATACAATAAAGTTATCATGTAATTTCTTTTTTTCCATTTTTTCTTTCTTCCTCCCTCCTTCTTAAGGGTTTTACTGTGGTGCTGTGCTTATTCCAGCCCTTTGAATGATTCCCTTCTCAACTCACTTGACAATTTATAAAGGATCCCTAGGGATGACCAAGTTTCTTTAGCCTATGAACCCTTACTTCCTGAGAAACACCACTCAGTTACAGGTAACTGTACACTTTGACACTTAACCTAAAGCCTGTTTGATTGGTTGTTTTCACCTGGTTAAGACTATTTTTGCAGTTATTTTAAATGATGAGGCTATGTATCTTAATTAAGTCAACCAACTCCTACCTTTATGTAAATGGCTACAAAATAAATGCATAAATATAAGATGACTTCAGGGGCAGTTGGGTGGTATGGTGAATGATTGCCAGGTCTGGAGTCAGGAGCAAATCTTCATAAGTTCAAATCTGGCCTCACATGCTAGCTATGTGACCCTGGACAACACATTTAATGCCGTCTGCTTCAGTTTCCTCATCTGGCAAATGAGCTGGAGAAATAGCCACCCACTCCAATATTTCTGCCAAGAAAATCTCAAATTGGGTCAGGAAGAGTCAGACACAACTGAAAATGACCGAACAACAACAACATAAGATGATTTTGCAGGGGGAGACACTAGCATCTGATTGGATCAGGAAGAATGTACCTATTACCTAATGAAGTAATGCTTGAGCATAGTTGAAAGAAATTTGGAATTCTAAGAGACTGAGATGAAGCGGGAGTGCATTCCAGGCATGGAGGACAAACTATACAGATGCCAGAGATAGAATGTTGCATATGAGAAAAAGGAACAGGTATGGCTGGACTGTAGGGTGTATGGAGGGGAGGCCGGAGCCATAGGTTCACTGCTTACCAAACTTCTCTCTTGCCTCCAAGCTCAGCCTATGAATACAGATCGTGAATATTTTATGACTCAAAAATACTTCCTCCAGTCCTCTATAGGAGATGCTGTCACTACCTTGAGAGCTTATCACTGCAGCCATGATGGAATCCCCATAACTTTTTTCTTCATGCCTTTTTTATTCAAGCCTTTTATTCAAGTGTGAATACAGTGATCTCTCAGGATCCGTTCAGCCTCCTACACCAGAACAGATGGAACGAAAAACACACCAACTGGAAAAAATCAAAGGACTTCAGTGGGGAGTGCCAGATTTATTTGCAAGCCTATCCCTGGGGCTGAAGCTGCTATGAAAACCAGGACACCTGAACCCTTCTAAGCTGTGTGCTATCTGATTGATCAAGTCTGTTCAGACTTGGCTGGTGGACCAAGCATTTTTCTGTTCCAAGAACTTTCCAAGTTTAGGGCTAGATAAAACTGATCAAGTTGAAGTCAATCTAGCTACCTCCCTGGGAACACAATCTGAGCAGAGAGAAAACACGTTTGTTTTTTTTTTCCTTTTGGGGTTATCTCCGAGGTTAGTCACTCAAGCCTTCGATGTTGCACCCCGTTGTCTCCATGGACTAGAAGAGCAGCTTTCCAAACTAGAAAGGGGATGGGTGGCTTGAAAGGCAGTGGAAAGAATCCCAGATGGTAGTCACTGGGCTTGGGTTCAATTCCCTACTGCCTAGTAGGTTTCATCAACCAGTTCTATTAACCTGGCAAATCACTCGACATCTCTGGGTTTCACTGTTCTTCTCTGTACAATGAGGCAGTTGGACTAGGTAAGACATCTGAGGTGCCTTCCAGATATAATTCTAGGATCCTACAATACGACCTTCCCACAGTGGAGCACTGAGACTTGTTAGTGACAAGGATTGTTCCCCTCAGGAGGAGGAGGAGGCTGGGGTCTCAAGTCAGTAGCAATAGACTCTTTCTCAGGAAACCAATTCTGAGCATTTATGAAAGCTTGGGTTATGTCTGAGAATGTTGGGGCTTAACCTGAATGGCAAAGAATCCAGATAACTCTTAGGAGGGCTCCTTTCAGTCATAGAGTTTCATTGCTGAAGTATAGTTTGCAATGGAGCCCATATCAGAATTGTAAAGTGCATGTGTATCTTGTGTGTGTGTGTGTGTGTGTGTACTCTGGTGTGACTGCATAAAGGTCCCTCTATACTTGTTCTTTTCTCATTTTTGCCCTGATGCTGCCTTCCTTGGTATAGTGACTACAGTGCTAATCCACACATTTAAGAAATAAGAGCTAAGGCTTCCATTTCCTCCTGTATTTCAGGAGGCAGTGGTCAGTACTCTTCTGCTTTTGTATTTGATCCCAAGCATTGAATCTGTAGAGCTAATAATTCCCCCTCTTTGAACTCCTTAGCTACAGTTGTTATAAAAATGAATATTTAAAAAAATACACCTGGTGGTGGTGGTAGTGGTGGTGATGGTGATGGTGGTGGAAAGGAGGCAACATCTCCTTAATTCAGGTGCAGGACCTAATCTCTTCCCCCTTGGAAACATCAAACTTCTACAGGATGCCCTTCAATCCCATACATTTAGTTCCTGCTACAAATACTTTGAAGATGAATCCTCTAATGAAATGATGCTTCACCTTTTAGGCCAGCCTTGACCTTTAGGACCCTTTGAAGGGGGGAGGAAGGCAGCTACATCCATCATTTCCAGGGGCTGCCCGTGAAGCATAAACTTTGTAAAATGAGACCTGGCCCTCTCTACAGCAAACACACATCACACCATTCACAAAGAGAACTCTGGCTTGCCAAGCTTCCCCAAGAGAGTTCTAGTTCAGCCAGAGGGACTACTCAGCATTCAGCATACAAGGCCTCCCCTGAACCCCCAGATTGGGCTTCAACCAATGTTTGGCTTGTGTTCTTCTCACTCTCATTCGTGAAGTCTCTAACAGGGACTAGGGTCCAGTTAACATGGGGGCAGAAAAATGAATCATTGTTTTTATGGTGTAAAAAGCACAAGTGAGGAAATCTAATAAATGTTCCCATTCACTTTAGAGAGTAGGAAGAATTAAATTGGTTGGAACCCAGATCAAAGCTCATTAAACTTGCATCCACTATTAGACAGTTACAGATAACATCAGAAAGGTTGTTTTGTTTTGTTTTGTTTTGTTTCCTGGGATCTCTTTGTTGCTTCCGCTGCTACAATTATTCAGGTGAAATGAGATCATATCTCACTACAGAATGAGAAAATCAAACCTGGGTTGTATTAGAACTGATATCAGAATGTTGATGGGTGTTGGGAGGGGGGAGAATCTCCCAAGTCTCCAGCATATACCCAATTTAGGTGAACACACGTTCTCAGTATGAGCTCATAAGACATCCTAGCACATTTCTCCATCTCTAATTGAGTTTTATGGTCATGATGTGGCACAGCCCCTTCAGATAAAGCAGAACATTTTCATCTTCTAGTTACATACACTGGTGTCAGGTCACAACAACTGTGGGCAAATGTCAGCTCCCAAGTATGCCACTGTGGGCTAAGCTGTGCATGTTCTCAATTAACAAGCAAGAGCCCAGGCTGTTCAGCAGGGCAGTTCTGTAACTCTTAGTGGGTGTGGGGCAAAGGAAGGAAGAGGGGCAGCGGATAGGGATGGTCTGTTTCAGCAAGACACAGCTGAGGAGAACGCCTGAGCTTGGGCCATTGGTCCCACAGCGCCCTGTCTCTGCCTACTACCGAATTTCATATCAGGGACTAAGGAAGAATGCATTAAATTTATTTAATTGGTCAATTAATTAAAAAGTTAACATTTAAGTTAACAAAACATTTTGTATCCTAGCTTTTTCCCCCACTGGTTCAGTAACCATTTTTTTTTTTTAAAGACTGTCTCACTGTCTCACTGAGAATGTAAAGGTCACTCAGGCCTGATCCCTCCCTACCCTTAGGCATAGGATTTTTGACCTGCTCTGTCTCTGACCTCAGACACTTTGATCCCCTTTTGACAACTTGGTGGTTTCCCCTTCCCTAGAGATTCACCATACTAATGCTGAACTTAGTATGGAAACCTGATCAGGGGATCAGTGAATACACACACATACGTATACATGTACATGTATATGTGTCTATATATGGATGTCTATGGGCTTTATGTATATGCAAATATATTCTTTAAAAGCTATGGCCCAGTGGCACACATCTATAAATGTACATATATACATTTAGGTATGTGCTACATTTCCTGCCCTCGATAGCTTTTAATAGAGGAGATATAAGAATATATATACATGCTGTTGTTGCTGTTATTCAGTCATTTCAGTTGTATCTGACTTTTTGTGATCCCATTTGGGGCTTTTTTTTTTTTTTGCAGAGATACTGGAGTGTTTTGCCATTTCCTTTGCCAGCTCATTTTACAGATGAGGAAACTGAGGCAAGCAGGGTTACATGATTTGCCCAGGGTCACACAGCTAGTAAGTGTCTGAGGCTGGATTTGAACTCAGGTCTTCCTGACTCCTGGCCCACCCCTGCGCCACCTAGCTGCCACGAAAATACATACATACATACACATGGGCAGCTAGGTGGCACAGTGGATAGAGCACTAGGCTTGGAGTCTTCCAGATATACTAAATAAGAACACTGTGGAGCCTCCTAAATTAGATCTATAATCACTTTAAAAAGTTTTGTCTGACTATCCATGTAGGAAAAAACAAATGGATGAAGAATGCCTATTGTCCAGACTAAAATGTATAGTTGGATAGACAAGCCATAGAGCTGGTCCATCAGTAGGAATGAATTAATGAATGAATGAAAAATTATTTATTATGCACTTCTCTGTGCCAGGCAATGTGCAAATCACTGAGTCTCTGCCCTCAAGGAGGGCAGAGTTATAACTCTCTCCCTTCTCAATGTCTCTTTCTGTCTCTGTCTCTCTGTCTCCATTTCTGTCTGTCTGTCTGTCTCTCTCTCTGGTTTTCTGTTATTAGAATCTCATTGACATCAGAGACTGTGTATATATAATTATATTTATTACATTATATTATATTTGTGTATACATGTATATATACACCTGTATATATGCATACACATCCATACATATGCACACACATGCACACACACATGTGTGTGTGTGTATGTGTGTGTGTATGACCAGGGAGGGAGTTTGGTCTGAGAAATCACACGACTATGAAGTGGAGTCCTAGGCTATTCCATTAGGTTACTGTAATCAGAGCAGGCCAGAGAAGACGCTGCCTTATGGCTAGATGGCATGTGCAGCATCGTGAGGTATGGGGTTGGCCAGACAGAGGGAGTTTGGTGAGTTTGCATTCACTCTCTAACTCAGTTCAGCCCAGCCCCAGTGTGGTAGTTCCAAAATTGAGTGGTCTAATTTTCCCAGGAAAGTCTGGTCCATAGGGTACTGTTCTGGAGGAGGGAGAGGGGTCTTCGTTGAACTTTCTTCACGGACCTTCCTTGGTGATTGCTCATGTCCTGGTGACAGGGATATTGATCTCTCATGTAGTTTTTTAACCTAGTTGGTTATGTTGATTAAAATGAATTGCGAATTAGATTTCCTCCTTTCCACCACCTAAGCCATTTGCTTAGATAATAACCTCCTCACAACAATGTTGGAATTCCCACACAAAGCAGGTCAGTCAGTTTCCCATGAAAGTGTCTCACTACTGCTCTTTTCCTATGGAAAAAAAATAGAGGAAGTATGAGTTACCACCAAGCCAAGGAACAAAAATGCCTAACCCTAGATTGGGGAATACCATCAAGGGAAAGCATCCAGTCCTATCAACACTAGCACTGGGAACCCGGATTAACCGCCATTTCATAGTTTTGTTGGACCTTTACTGTTTACATGTTTCTTTCATCAATGAATGAAAAAAAGCAATTACTACTCTTTCATTCATTCATGTAACATACACACAACCATATAACAAATATCCTCCATGTGCAAAGCACTGAGAAAACACACAGAAAAACAAGATGGCCCCTGCTCTTTAGGAGTCCACATTCTAATGGGTAGGGAGACAGAGGAAGGGAGGAGACAATAAACACAGGTGGTTTCAGCTGCAAATCACCTGGAAAGGCCTCTTCTTCCGTAGGGTGCAAGTGCAAAGCAGGGGCAGCTAGGTGGTGCAGTGGATAGAGCTTTGGGCCTGAGGTCAGGAAGACCTGAGTTCAAATCTGGCTTCAGACACTTACTAGCTTTGTGACCCTGGCCAAGTCACATAATCCTGTTTGCCTCTGTTTCCCCAACTATAAAATGGGGATAATAATAAAACCACTTTCTCGGGGCTATTGTGAGGATAAAAGGACATAATATTTATAAGGAGCTTAGCACAATGCCTGGCATCTAGTAGGTGCTTAATAAAAGGCTTATTTCTACCCTTCCGCATGATAGTGTATCTTTTTCAATGCCATTTCCATGGATAAGGTCATCAAATCTATTTCTGATGCTGAAATATTTAATAGTATCAGTAATTTTGATAAGAACTTTTTTTCTGAGTCTTCAAGTAGCTGTGACTGCTATTATATAGTTATGTTGCTTATATAACACTTTGCATCTCATTTGGCCCTCACAACAGCCCCACAAGGTAGCTAGTACAACTATTATCCCCATTTTGCACATAAAGAAACTGAGGTTCAGAAATGTTCAGTGAGGGGCAGCTAGGTGGCGCAGTGGATAGAGTACTGGCTCTGGAGTCAGGAGGACCTGAGTTCAAATATGACCTCAGACACAAAACTCTTACTAGCTGTGTGACCCTGGGCAAGTCACTTAACCCCATTGCCTGGCCAAAAACAAACAAACAAAAAAGAAATATTCAGTGAGAGATTTTTCCAAAGCCATGATTTGAACTTAGGTCTTCATCTAGTTTTGCAACCTCGGAGGAATCACCTTTGACTCTTTCTCTTCGCACCACGCCTCATATTGGACCAATCCCCAGGTCTTCTTGATTCGACCTCTCCCTTCTCTCTTCTCACATGGGCAGGGCCTCATTCAAGCCCTCGTCAACTCCCTTTCGGACTACTGCAATTTTGTTGTTTAGTCATTACAGTCATGGCCAACTCTTCGTGACCTCATTTGGGGTTTTCTTGGCAAAGACACTGGAGTGATTTGCCATTTCCTTTTCCAGCTCATTTTACAGATGAAAAAACTAACCTTAGCCTAATTGCTCTCCCTGTCTCCAGCCTCGTCCCTAATCCATCTTCTCTAGAAATACCACCTTAATATTCCTAAGATACACACCTGGACATGTGCCTCTCCTACTCACAAATATTCAGTGGTTTCCTATTGCCTCTCTACAAAAAAACAAAACAAAACAAAAAACCCAACTCATCAACTCAGCATTTAAGGCCTTCCACAATCTGGCTGCCACCTACCTTTCCAGACTTAGTTCATACTGCTCCCCTTTATTCAAGCTGTGTTCCAAATAAACTTCTATACTGGTTGTACCTGGAGCTGAACATTTCATCTTCTGTCTCCTTGCCTTTGCAAATGCACGGGATGAATTCCCTCCTTACAATCACCTCTTAAAATCTCCAACTTCTTCAAGATACCTATTCCTTACCTCCTTCAATACTCCTATGAGAAGCTTTCCCTGTTCTCCCTCATTAGTGCTCTCTCCTTCAAATTATCTTATATTTACTTATCTGTGTATATAGTATAGTGCCCCACTCCAGTAGAAGTGAATATTTCCTTTTTCCCTTAGTGCCTAGCACAATGCCTTGCACATGGTAGTCATTTAATTAATGTTTGTGGAAATAGATTAATTCAGATTCCAGATCTAGAATTCTTTCTGCTATGTCTCAGCTGCCCTAAAACAGGACGTGACCCATGCTACGTATGTATGACTTGTTTATCTTTGCATTTCTCTTAGTAGCTCCCGTAGGCTTTACAAAGAGTAGCCATTTTAATAAATGTTTGTTAATTTGATTTCTACCCCAATCCATACAATAGTGTGCTATAATCTGTGGTACTCCCAATCTGTTTTAATAAGTTCATGTAGACATTTTTTTCATTCACGGAACAATTTTAGGCATGTTTTGAGCTGGGCATCAAGTGAATGGAACTTGGCTCCACTGACCAGCACAAGAACATGTGTGATGGCTGGGCTGTGACTGGCTAGGTAGTATTTGTTGATAACGCCTGTTAATAATCCAAAGGGATAATGTCATTGTTGGCAGGGCCCAGAAAGGGGAAATCAGAGGCAAGCAGCTCTTGTTGGCTTTTGTAGAAGAAGAACCCACCCCCACTTGGGTCCTTGACTTTAGCAACACAAATGGCACCAGAAAGTCCTGAGAGCCCAGGACAGCCACCCTGTTTCCCACGGTGAAAGGAGGGTATTTTTCCTCCATCCAAAAAACCTGGGTCACTTTCTCTCTTACAGAAAGTCCTCAGAATTTTGCAGGTCCTTGGAAAAGCCTACCTGGACTGGAGATTTATAATGTATTTATGAGATAATTAATTCTTAGGGACATATTTCTTTTCAGCTGAATGACCTCACCCCATAGGGGAGAGATTGAGTCAGTTCTAACTCTCCTGAGTCCACCTTGGTTTTGGATGGCAAAAGAAGGGTGTGGGGAGAGACTTCATGGTACCTTATATTACAGAGTAATGAAATAAACTTGGTGCCCCTCTAGGACATTTAAGCCTGTGCAAATGGTAAAATGTACTCTGACTCAGATTTTCATTTCCCTGAATCCTACCCAAACTGGGGCCAGGGCTAGGATTTCAGGGTGAACCAAGCAAATGCATTTACTATAAACATCGATGAGTTGTAGCCAAGTGGAGTGCCCCAGTTGTCCTTGTTCTTTCTTTCTTTCTTTCTTTCTTCTTTCTTTCTTTCTTTCTTTCTTTCTTTCTTTCTTTCTTTCTTTCCCAAGTACTCATGGGCCTGATTCAAGCACTATAGTACTCATCCTATACCATTTTCCATGCAGGGGCTCTTTGAATCCCACGGACAGTATAAGTCCACTGCATGGTTTTGTCCTCTGTGGAAGCATCAAAGAAAATTCGTCTCCTGGAAGAAAAGAGTTTAAAAAATTGTAATTCAGAACCAAATTGCCAAGAAACTAGGTGAAAGTTAGAATAATGTGTATGTCGACAAGGTGCCAAACTTTCTTGGACTTAAAAATTCAGAAATGATGGTGGTTTCTAAATTGGCTTAAGAAAGTACATCATTGGCCAAATTTCCAAGAATACAGGACTTTCTATGTAGGCAGAGGAAACTGTTTTTAAAGCCACTGCAGAATAAAAGGTCTTTTACATAGGTCTCTCGCCCTCTCTCCCACATTTTTTACACACACACACACACACACACACACACACACACACGGACATGTTAAATAATTTTTGCAAATAACTATCTTCCAAAATTTAGAATAGATTTGCTCCAGTAAAATGACACTAAAGCAAACTTAGGTAAAGAGAATACTATTTTCCAGTTTCCATTATAAAACCAGAGCTCTATTTCCATGGATGAAATCCACCAGTGGACTGAGTGGAAAACTTCATGAAGAAGAGTGGTGGCCAGCCCCCAGGACACTCTAAGTGTTACAGCTAATAATGCTTAAAGGCCAATAATGCTTAGATAAAGCTATATTATTCACATTGAGCCAAAATTTCCTGTCCAGCACTGATGCAAACTCCTCAATTTCTCTTCTGCTACTGGTTATTTTCCTCCACTACTATTTGGAACAAACACAGACATAGAATTTTTCTCCTCTTTAAAATTTTACCTTCAAAATAATCTTTATTCCACATAGATCTGTGTCATCTCTTGGTTCAATTCTCTTCAATAGCTCCCCATTACTTATTACAGTATACAAACTTACAACTCTTTTTCCTGTTATTCAAGACCCTCTACAATCTACTTTTTTGGTCTACATTTTTAACATTGAATTATTAAATTTAATAATTCAAATCCAAGATGGCGGAGTAAAAGCAGTGACTAGCTTGAGCTCTTCCCCAAACCCCTCCAAATACCTATAAAAAATGGCTCTAAACAAATTCTAAAGCAGCAGAACCCACAGAAAGACAGAGCGAAACAAATGTCCAGCCCAAGACAGCCTGGATGGTTGATAGGAAAGGTATATCGCACCAGGCAGGAGAGGAGCACAGTTCGGTGTGGGCGCACAGGCAACAGCAAACCTGGAGCAGGCCTAAGAGGGCACAGGCAGCTGTAGCAGTTTCCAGACTTCTCAACCCACAAACGCCAAAGACAGCCTAGAAGGTCAGTGGGAAAAGTCTGTTTCTTCAGTGCTGGAAGAGAAGCACAGGGTCCCAGCTTCTGGGGTGGCGCCTGCTTTCTGAGCTTCCGGCCCACAGACTGAAGGGGAATTGAGTGGCTGATCAGAGGGGGATTGCAGGGATCTCTCTGCTGGTGCAGGATTCTCTTGCTTTGCCCATGCTTGGATCTGGGTCACAGTTCTGGGTGGCGGTCCTGGGGTGAGGAGGAGAGCTGGCATGGTGGAGCTTATAGTGGCTGTGGAGAAGAAACCCTCCTCACAGTTCCAAGGCAGAAAAGAGTGCTTGTGGTCACTCATAGACCACAGTACAAGCCAGGAAAGGAGTAAACACCTCGCCCTTGATCATAGCGCCTTGGAAGAACTGAAAGTTTACAGGTCCCTAGAAGTATCTCTGAATTATTAAATATTTAATAAATAATTAATGTTCAATAATGTAATTTATTATAATTATGACATATAACCTTTCAGTCTCTGTGACCTTGTTCATTCTATTTCCTGTGCTTGGAGTATTCTCTCCCTTTCCCACTATTCACCTTTCTTATTCCAACCCATCATTTAAAATCCAAGTCTAGGAAGCTTTCCAAGATCCTTGCAAGTCAATAATGTTTTTTCCTCTCAAACCTGAAGAGGTATTTGGTTTTGCAGCAATTTAATGAATCTCTTATATGATATCTATTACAGTTTTCTATGACTGTGTCTTAGTCCCCTTATATATAATATAAAATATAAAAATATACTTTAATATTTTAAAATTTTTTGTTTATTTTATTCTGAGCTTAAGAAATAAAACAAGTATTTCCATAACATAGTAGAATAGAAAAAAAAAGATTACACATGAAGCTGCAAATCTATTATGTACAACTTATTATTTCTTTGAAACATATAATAAAGTTATCATATAACTTTTTCCCCCTTTTTTCCCACTCCCTCCACCATCAAGATGGCTATAATTAGACACAAATATGTACGTGTGTGTATATGTGTGTGTATGTGTGTGTATGTGTATGTAAAACCATTCTATACATACTTCTATTTATCAGTTCTTTCTCTGGATGCAGATAGCATTTTCCTTCACATGTCCCTTGTAGTTCATTTGAGTATTTATAATAGTCAAAATGACTTATTTGTTCAATGTCATTCCTTTTTTTTTTTGGGGGGGGCAATGGGGTTAAGTGACTTGCCCAGGGTCACACAGCTAGTAAGTGTCAGGTGTTTGGTCTGAGGCCGGATTTGAACTTAGGTCCTCCTGACTTCAGGGCCAGTGCTCTATCCACTGCGCCACCTAGCTGCTCCACAATGTCATTCTTAAAACAATATTGCGGTTACTACATACAACATTCTCTTGGTTCTGCTCATTTCACTTTCCATCATTTCATGCAAGCCTATCCATGTTTTTCTAAGATCATTGAGCTCATCGGTTCTTATAGCACAGTAGTATTCTATCACAATCATGTGCCACAACTTGTTTAGCCATTTCCCAATGTTTCATTACTGTACATGCTTTGCACTGAAAGCAAACTGAGCTGCTCTGTCCCCTGCTCAGGAATGTGTCCTGGACCTTTCAGTCTCTGTGACCTTGTTCATTCTATTTCCTGTGCTTGGAGTATTCTCTCCCTTTCCCACTATTCACCTTTCTTATTCCAACCCATCATTTAAAATCCAAGTCTAGGAAGCTTTCCAAGATCCTTGCAAGTCAATAATGTTTTTTCCTCTCAAACCTGAAGAGGTATTTGGTTTTGCAGCAATTTAATGAATCTCTTATATGATATCTATTACAGTTTTCTATGACTGTGTCTTAGTCCCCTTCCTGGACTTGTAAGATCCATGAGGACAGGAGTTATGTCTTATCTACATACTTCATACATACACACTTCATAATGTATGCCTAATGAATAAAGGCATTGTAGTACAATGAAAAGAGCCCAGGATTGAGAAAGAGAGGATCTGGGTTATAATTCTAATTCCATCACTTGCTATCAGTGTGACCTTGGGTACATCAGGTAACCTGCCTAGATCTGAATCCTGGTTCTGCCAATTAGAATCATACATTAAATTCCCTCCTTTTACAAATGAGGAAAGTCAACAGAGAAAGTCTAATTTCCCCAGAAGCACTCAGGAGTAAAGGAGAGATCCATCAGTCAAGCCCAGGCCCTTTGCCTCCAATGACTTCAGGTAAGTCAACTCATGTTTCTGAGGCTGTTTCCTAATCTATATAAGGTAGAGTTTGGACTAGAAGACATTTAAACGTCCTTCCAGGTTTAGAACTATGATCCTATGACCTTTCTGCACCTCATTTCCTCATCGGTAAAATGAGAGAGTTTAATTAGATGACCTTGTTGTCCCATTCCAACTCTTAATCCTCTAATTCCACAGGAGAGGTTATGCAAGTGCAGCTTAGTGGGTAAAGTGTCAGGCTCGGACACAAGAATGCCTGGGCTCCCACCTGCCTCTGATGCGGATTGTCAGTGTGAGCCTGGGCAAGTCACTTAAAATGCCAGTGTATCAAGCAGCTCTCCAAGACTGCACAGTGTGGAACAGCTGCACAGAGGCTTTGGCAAAAGGGTTTTCCTGTCCAAGAGTTTTTCATACTAGGGAGATTACAGGACCGGATACACCCCAAAAATGTTTTTTCATGACCTTATATAAAGGAAATATTTCACTATATTCACACGGCTAAATCCAGTCACTTGTCCAACAGATCTTTGTCATGGCACTGGACTGTCATCCTCCTTTGGAACAACCAAGGGCTCAAAGACTTGAAAGGACTCATTTGCCTAAAGTCATGAGGAAGAAAGTCTCTTTTGTCCTTCTTAGAAACCACAATCAAACACTGCCATCCAGACTGAATGAAGATCAAACAGACTGCTAGAGAAAGTCATGGTGGCCTCCTGCAAAGGGTATTTTGGAAATTCCTCAATTTGTAAATGGTGTCTAATTTAACTAATTCAAATAGATTGGCACTGGGACAAATAATTAAGTTTGCTTGCTGGGAAGATGAATTGTAGACTCTATTTTGCCAATTGGTCCTTTTGAGCTCATTTTTAACACAGTTCATAACATTCCTCTTTTTCCTGTATTCTGTGGGGTTTTTTTTAACATCCTCCCTGCGTGTAACCTATCCTCCCTACCTATCCCCTCCCTTTGAGCCTTCTTTTCCTCTCTTTCCCCTTCCCTTCTCTCTTCTCCTCTCCTCTTCATTTCTTTTCTTTCTTTCTCCCTCCCTCCTCCCTCCCTTTTTTCCTTCCTTCCTTTTTTCCTTTCTTTCTTTCTTTTATCTTCCTTCCTTCCTTCCTTCCTTCCTTCCTTCCTTCCTTCCTTCCTTCCTTCCTTCCTTCCTTCCTTCCTTCCTT